>NC_060278.1:26421785-26559728 GCF_021613505.1 Equus quagga
TGCGTGCCCGCGGGCGGCGCCGGGGGGGGGTGGCGCGCCGCGGGGGGGGGGGCCCCCCCCCCCCCCCCCCCCCCGAGAGACTAGATCAGAATCTGTGCTCCTTTCATCCAGGGCCTGAGCTGCCCTTCTCCCCTGGCACTGATGCCCAGCTGCGTGCCTCCGAGCCCAAGCCAGGCTCTTGGGGCAGGAGGGGCCAGGGCCACAGCCTCTGGTGTTCTCACTGCAGGAAGAAAAGGACCCCCTCCCAGATTTCTTTTCCCCCTTTATTGGCCGAAGGCTTTCATGCTCTCTGCAAAGGGAGAGTAACCCTCACATAGGAAGAGATCAAGCGCTTTTATCCTCAGAAACTCCTTTCCTAAGCCAGATATTCGCATTTCCAAGCCTTTCCTCTCTAACTGTAGGAGGTGAGGCTTTGTCTCCAGTGAAGGAACTCGGGCCATAGGAAGCAGGTGGGGAGCCTTTTGATGGGCGTCAGGGAACCGTGGTTAAAAGGACTGTGTGTGAAGGAGGAAGGAAGGACCAGGGGTGTCTGGGGGCCGGGACCTGCAGGGCCCATAAAGGACTTGAGAGCCGCACCCCACCTCTGCCAGACTCCCTGGTGAGGAGAGTCCAGGGGCTGTCCCCCTGCCTGGCCATCCCCTGCCCCATGCTTCTCGGAATGGTATGGCCCCCATGGTTTAAAACGCCCGCTGCCTCAAGCTTCCCACCCAGAGGGTGTTTGCCTAACGGCAAACCTGCATCCAGCCATAGGGCAGGGTGTATGGAAGAGTGGGGTGGGGCGGAGACTGCGGGAGGATCCCTGCCATGTCACTGCCTGTGCTGTGCGCCATACCCTCTTTGAGCCTCAGTATTTCGTCTGTAAAATGGGGATGATGCGTTCTTCATGGATTGCCCTAAGGATTCCAAGAAATCGTGTTTGCCTGGAGCACAAGTGCTCAGTCAAAGGTAGCTGCCGTTATTATTATTAATGTTAATGTTATTCAAACAGGAAGCAGGGAGAGGCTACTTTTAGGGTCCCGGGTAATGCATGGGAAGGGTCTCAGAAGAGGAGGGCACAGGGTGGGAGCATGTGAGCTGGACCAAGGAAATGTTGGGGCTGAGGTTCAGTGGGGTCAAGAGAAATCCCACTGCCAGGGGATGAGCTCCTTGACTCTGTCTTTTATCAAAATAGGAGTCTGTGTGTGTGTGTACACACAAGGATGTGACTGTGAAAGGATTAGTGATCCATGTTATTGGAGAAAACTACAGACATTGGGAGTGGTTATATGGACACATCTAACGCACAGATCTTGGTTTCTAAATACCATTTTCTGATGAAAGGAACCAGGAGACCTTGGAGGGTTGAAGCAGGAAAGTACAAGATGAGCCTGGAACATCTTGTGGTGCCAGAAGATAAGTAACCATTTTGCTGAGATGCCAACAATTGATGGGAACTCGTCCAAGAGACACAGGGGCCAACCTGGAAGGGCTTCTGAGGGACAATTGGAGCAACAAGATAAATCATGGTAGTAATGGATTGTGAGCCATGAATCCAAATCTACAGACAAATGAACAATAGAGGAGGAGGGGAAGCTCCTCCTCACAAATCCTAGAATTTATAGAAATTATTAGAATTCTAGCTAATAAATGTTGAAGGAATCATGGAACTGGAAAAGTCACCATTTGGCGATAGCACAGTAATAATTGTTTCACAGAAGAATGGTCAGTGGATGTTAAAATTAGCATAAATATGATGAGAAAGGATTTTGTGTGTGTGTGTGGGGAAGATTGTCGCTGAGCTAACGTCTGTTGCCAATCTTCTTCTAGTCTGTGTATGGGATGCCATCACGGCCCAGTTTGATGAGCAGTGTGCAGGTCTGTGCCTGGGATCCGGGTCTGCAAACCCCAGGCAGCCGAAGTGGAGCTTGCGAACGTAACCACTACGCCACCGGGCCAGCCGTGAGAAACAGGATATTAACAGTCTCAACGTATTGTCCACAGGTTAATGATTAATTACCAAAGGGAAAATGGTAACTTTACAGTGGGGAAATCTGGCAGCCTCCTTAACCAGGTGATCAAAGTTTATGTCACCAGTACTGGACCAAATCAGCATGGTGTGCCTCTTGATATAACGTACTGAGAAGGGCACAACAGCACATCTATAGTATTCTTACCACAAATGCATAACATGAATTTAATGGTAAGGAAACTCCAGACGCCTAAAATAAGGTACATTCTACAAAATAACTAGCAAGTACTTCTTCAAAAATGTCAACATCATGGAAAAGGAAGAAAGACTAAGGAAGTGTGATCCTGGCCTGTATCCTGAACCACAAAGGGGACGTTAGTAGGGCAGTTGGTGAAATCTGAATAGCACTGAACCAGTATTAATCTCCAGACTTTGATAATTGTGCTGTGGTTATGGAACAGTTGGGGAATTGGGGTGAAGGGTATATGAGAATTCTTTGTACTCTTTGCAACGTTTCTGGAGTCTGAAATTAATTCAAAATGAAAAGTTTAAAAAAATTAAAAGGTAATTATAGATGCCGGAGAACTCACTAAATGGGAAGAGAACACTCCCAAATTGATTTGGCCGTGTAATCAGCTACTAATTACCATTAATGACGGGAACTGCCTAATTTCCAGGCAGCACAATGAGGATCAGTACCTCAAATTTAGTAGCTTACAATACCACTCATTTATTAGCCACACAGCAAGGGGCCAGCCCGGTGGCGCAGTGGTTAAGTTCGCATGTTCCGCTTTGGTATAGTCCAGGGTTTGGCAGTTCAGATCCTTGGTGTGGACCTACACACCACTTATCAAGCCATGCTGTGGTAGGCATCCCACATATAAAAAAAAAATAGAGGAAGATGGGCACAGATGTTAGCTCAGGGCTAATCTTCTTCTTCAAAAAAAAATAGGTACTCACACAGCAAGACTGGGTTCTCTGTTCAGGATCTCAGGAGGCTGAAATCAAGGTGTCGGCCTGGCTGAGTTCCCATCAGGAAATTGGAGAAAAACCCGCTTCCAAGCTCATTCTCTTTGGCAGATGTCAGTTCCTGTGGTTGTAGGAATAAGGTCCCCATTTCCTTGCTGGCTGTCAGGGGGACCACTCTCGGCTCCCAGAGGCTGCCTGCATTCCTTGCCATGTTGCCCCCTCCATCTTCAAGACAGCCAGGGTGAGCTGAGTCCATCTCATGCTTTGAAGTCTGACTTCCTCTGAGACTGGCCCAAGAAAACTCTCTGCCTTAAAGGACTCAGGCCCACCCAGATCATCTCCCTTTCTTAAGATCAGCTGATTTGGGACCTCGATTCCATCTGCAAATTCCCTTCATTACCCAGATGAGTGTTTGACTAACTGGGGAGGAGTATATGTACATGAGGCCCAGAATCTTAAGGGCTATATGCCTACCGCAGCAAGTAATTTCTTTTCTATTTTTGAGGAAGATTAGCCCTGAGCTAACTACTGCCAATCCTCCTCTTTTTGCTGAGGAAGACTGGCCCTGAGCTAACATCCATGCCCACCTTCCTCTACTTTATACATGGGACGCCTACCACAGCATGGCGTGCCAAGCGGTGCCATGTCCGCACCCGGGATCCGAACCGGCAAACCCCGGGCCACCGAAGTGGAACGTGTGCACTTAACCACTGCACCATCGGGCTGGCCCCGAGAGTAATTTCTTAAACCAAATAAATGGCCAAGAATTGGCCACAGGCTTATGGATGGGGGAATGGGCAACCTGCAAAGAGGATGTGGGCTCCTCAATACCCCCAAAGTCAGGCTGACCTGGCTCAGATAAAGGATGATTCTCAGAAAGGGCCGCCTTTTCCTCCTAATAATTCTCCTGTTTGAACTCTTCTGTGTCCAGCCCTGACCGTTGGAATGTGGTTAATTATCCTCTCTCCTCCTCTCAGTTGAAGCTTCAGAAATCAGGATTCAGCCTCTAGGGGACAGATGCTTTTCAAATCCTTGATTAATGTCCCAGATGGAAGGAGAGTACCATTGTGTTTACTGTCCAGCTGTCCTTGCATCTTCCGTGAGCACGGAGCAGCGACAGCGAGGCAGCTGGGCATGTGTGCTCCAGGGTGACCTGCTCCCTGCCGGGTGGGATGATCACCCCTTTGTTCAGAAGGAAAGAGTCGCTGAGGGGAGGTTCTGGTCAGTGGGAGGCCTTAGTGAGCTGTTCACAGAGTTTAAACCCACCTTTGACACCCGCTGAGCCCAAGGATGGGGTGCCTTGAGGATGGAGCCATTGAAAACATCACAGCCCTAAAGGACTCTAGAGTGTAACCAGACTGCTCCTCAGAGGCCCATCCCCATGTCAAAATATAACCAGGGTTCTTTTTTGGGCTTTTTTTATGCTACAAAGAACTTTCGTGTATTTTTATCAGAGCAGCCTGACAAATTTTTGAGTCAGGGAGAAGCAGGCATTCACCCATTTCTCTGATGACAGAGCTGACCTCAGCTAGGGGAAGTGGCCTGTCCGGGTTGCCGGGCAAGACCAGGGCAGAGAGAGCCCTAAATCCAGGCCTGACCGATGCCGCTGTTCTCGCCGCATCCCGGCCTTCCTCCAGGAAGCTGTGCTCTCTCCTCCCTTCATTGTCCTGCACCCGGGACAGCACTGTCCTCAGAGAGTTAGCTCAGCTGGGAAGCGAGGGCTATCCGGTCTCAGTGTATTTAGTCTTAATAACCCATTTACGGCTGCGGAGCTGGGCTGCCTCTTTCCCAGAAATCAGGCCACACTTCTCTGGCCAAGTGGTAGCTTTCCACCCCATTATGGTCCTAGAATATGATGCTGAAGAGGAAAACGAGGAGCCATAGAGAGTTCAAATGAGTCACATGATCCCTTCTGGAGATAAAGGGTGTTTCTTTGTTTGGGGTTTCACTTCACCTGGAATCAGGACACTTTAGAGGCCAACTAAACAGTGGACGAGCCCGGCCAGTGGGGACGGGGCTGGGGACACGTGATGAAGTCCAGCTCCGGCTGTTGTTCTGCCTGCTGAGGCCTCTGCTCTGGCCACTTCCTCCTTCCTGTGCTTCTGCTTCTCCTTCTGAAAAATGCAGAGAAGACCAGCTGTTGGCCAAAGGTAAGGAGCAAACGACTGCTTAAAAAAGAGAAGCATTGAATTTCCAACATTAGACAAACATATTTTTACTGTAATTGAAGGTGATTTTATATATACAAAAGACTGCTTGCAATTATTTTTAATTAACATTCATTTTATTCAAATTCAAAATTTTAGGTTTTCGTTAAGCTTTTAACTTAAAACTGCATTATTCTACTTATAACTTTATTTCATAAAATATAGTAAAATTTAACAGTCACTGTTGAGGGAAACTTTGATGACTGGCCCCCTTCAGAAATTTAGTTATTTAAACTAGCTCAACAATTTTAAACTGCATTTATAAAATTAGTGCTTTACACTTCAGAATACTGCACTTTCCTCACAAGCCTTCCCAAGTTCTCAACCAACTAAGTATGCTGAATCTTAAGTTCTCTTAAATGTTCCCTTTCTGCTTAGAATCTTCATAAAATTGTGTCGCAGCTTTCAGCTGAAATGACGTCTCCACCAATTACTCACTTAGGTATTTTTAAACTGGAATCACAAGCTCGTCCACTGGATACTCAGATATGCCCCATTCTCTTCAAATCGCAAGTTCTTAAAATACCAAATCGATATACATCACCTAAACTTAACCCAAAATTCCAAAAGTCTGAGTTTAATTTACTTCGCATTCCTCTGCTTAAATAGCGACTTTTCCAAGGTCAAAACCTAATAAAGAAACAACTATGGCATTACCAGCAAGCCAGGGGGCCTGTCCCAAGGCACTGTGGTTACTTATAGACCAGAAAGACCCTGATTAGGATAGCAAAGCATATACAACATAACAATGTTTTTCCAGACTTTCTGAATTGTGGGTCATTTTATTTTGCAATGAATTGTTTAAAAAGAGCTAATTTACAGATCTGCTGCTGGGGAGTTTCTGGACAGGATTCGAGAAGAGCTTTTAAGCTATTACAGGGCCTTTGTGGCTTACTTAAGGATGGCATCAAGAATTAGCCAGGGAATTAATTTCTAAATGGCATCGGCCGTGTTCTGGAGGCATCCAGAGGTTGTGGGCCTTGCCGGGGCGCTGTGCAGAGTGTCCTGGGGCGCAGGACGGCAAGCATGGAAGGACAGCTAATGGCTGGCGAGCAGGACTGGCCTGAGGTCAGTGAAAGAAAAATCGAGTCAAAATCCAGTCCCCTGGGGGTAAAGGCCCCTCGTTAGCGCCACTGAGGTAATCAGAGCTCTCGGTTCTGAGACAGACACCTAACTCAAAGGAGCTTAGGCAAAAGGGCAATTTCAGGGAGAATGCTGAGATCATTCAGGATGAAAGGCAGAATGTACAAACGAAGGAAAAGAAGACTATCTCGTGTGGGAACAACTGGATACAGCCAGGAGCCCGCCCCTGTCTCCCATCGCTCCTTTCTGCCGACGTGTCGTCATCTCGTGACCACCCTCCTCCGTGTGGCAGGAACACGACTGATGGCAGATGGCAGGGGTTCTTGGGACCCCATGACCCCATCACCAAGGTCCTAAAGAATGAGGCAGCTCCCACTGGAACCCGCCTTCCGAGCTGGAGGAGAGCAGTTCCCGAAGGATGGAGCCGTTATTCCAGCAGGAGGCGGGCTGTCCAGAAGGAGCAAACCCGGTCAGAAGAGCAGCTCGTCCCCTGGGCTTCGGCAAGCAGAGCCAGCGAAATTTTATCAGAAGGGACAGGAATCGGGAGACCTAGATTCTGGTGCCGACTCCTGTCACCAACTGACTTGCTGGCCTTGAACAAGCCGCTTCCTCTCTCTGGGCCTCAGGTACCTCAACTCTAAAGAGACTGAAAGCCCTTGAAGGAGGCTTTCAGGCCTGACATTATAGTTCTCAGAATTAGGGGCGGAAAGGCAGATCGGGGAGCAAAGGAGTGGGGATAGGGCACTGGGCAGAGCATGGAGGTGTGGCTATCTACACAGCAAGCACCGTAAAGGAAATAGGGCTGCAGGCAGAGGGACGGCTGGCCAGCAGAAATTGCTTGGCCAGGCACGAAACTAAGAAGAGGGAGAAAAGCCCTCTTCTCAAATTGTAGCCCAAATTACACTGGAGCGCCTGGACACCCCAAAGGGAGAGAGCCCCAACTATTCATGCTGGTGGACCCACTGAAGCACCTCAGGCCAGGTCCCCCCACCCCTCATTTTATTCCTTCCTGAATCCAACTTCTGGCACCTATGAGACTATTCAAAATCGGAGTGACTTTGTAATCCTGAGCCTGGTATATAGCAGGTCCTCAACAAACCCCCTCACATTGGATGGATGAAGGATGGATGATTGGAAGATTGTGCTAAAAGTTTAGAGCAGTGCCACTCATCTTTCTATCTTCAGCTCCAAAAGCCTGGCTCACTGTAGATGCATCATAGTCATTTTTTAAATGAGTGAGTCAATCGACCACAAAGCTACCTTTGCTGCTGAATATGGATTCCGATTTCTGCATGGCTTGGACTCCCAATGTCTTCTCCCTCTTTGTGTCACCCATCTTGCACCATGCCTGAAGTGCAGAAAATGCTCAGTAAACATTTGTTAAGATGCAGTTAAATAAACAATACTTCCTAAGCTCTATATTAAAATTTAAAAAAATAATCCTGGAAACCACTCATTTTCAGATGCCAAATTCTGTGTCACTTTGGGATGCTTCTGCCCATAAACAATAGAAACCCTAGTCTATTGTGACTTAAACAAGAAAGGACGTAAGAAGTCCAGAGGTAAACAGCCCAGGGCTGGTGCGATGAATCTTGAGGGTCTGTTCCATCAACCGTAGCAAGTGGGCTTCTGGCCCACAGTCTGACCCCTGCTGCATCTCCAGGCATCAGGTCCACATCGTTCAAGGTTGAACTGCGACAAAGACCAGCACCAACTCATCTTTCCCTCTTACCAGGAGAGCAAAAGCTTGCCCTGAAAGACCCCTGATATTTCTACTTGCATCTCATTAGGCAGAATTATAAGCTGGGTGCTGGGAAGCAGAAAATGTGTTTCTTGTAACAGGGGCAGGTGGGAAAGGAAGGGGGAGGCATGGCGTGTTACCGCAGGGCTCCCGTATGGAGTGGGGGGCATTTGAAGGCCTTCCCGTCCTGCTCAACAAGACCCAGTGTGGTTGGGAGAAGCCTTCTCTGTGGGATATTTGAGGGTCTTCGTATCCCAGGCCTTAAAACTCACTCAGACCAAATGTTTTAGACAAGCACCAATCTTGGACTAAGGATTTTAAAACATTTTACTAGATGAACTCTTTCAGATTCCCAAGGTGGATTTGAAGTTCACAATCGACACGCCGTCTTGTAGGTGAGTGCAACAGCTCAGCATTGCCGGCTGGCCGAGGGTGCTTAGTGGCCTGTCTCCGGCTGGCTGGCCTGAGAACCAAAAACTGATGAGGACTTGGAGCTGGAAGCTTCGTCCACCTCTGGCTAGGGAGCATGAGTCTACCTGCCTTTGAAGGAAAACCGTATGAGCCAGTTAAGCATGGAAGTTTCCGTGTGGATGTGAGTGTTCAGTGGCTTCAGGAAACTGTTCGTGCTTTGGAATTTTTTGTTTTGATGTGCCCCTAAGAGCCAGAAAAAGAAAAAAAAATCTTTTCTCTAAGCTCTGAGTGTGTTTTTCAGGTCATTTCTACCTTCACCTGTTTACCAGCATTATTGTTTACATACTTTAGAATCGTACTTGTGCCCGTATTTTCAACATGCTTTGGGGCATCTGATAGATATATATTGTTAATTTATCATAGTGCCTAACAGAATGGTAAGCATTTAATAAATACTGTTTCAATGGATAACTGGCATAGAAATATATAATTTGCCTGAATGTTTTTTTCCACCTACTCTAGTCAACAATCACATAATTTAGCTGAAGTGATTTTATAGATAAGCAGAGAGATGGCAGAAAAAGCCAATTATTTTACCATTTCCCCCTCCCCCAATATTTCCAAATTGACCTGTTTCGAAAAGAAGTTCAGCATCTTACTCCAGCCTCTTCCCCTTTGAGACCTGGGAAGATGAAACGTTTCAACACAAATAAGCTTGCTATGGGCAATCACATAGCACAGTGGATATGATGACACCACCCAGCTGGAAACATTATTTCAGTCTTTGGAAACAACTTCTGCCCAAACGGTTTGTCATTAGTAGGAAGGGACTAGCTGTTCAGAATGAGGGCTTGTGTGGGTGATCGGTGGGAAACCTAAAAGGACATGTGAGGGGAAGATTTATTTTTGTCAGAAAATAAGCATTTGTCTAATCGCTTGGGGGAAAAAGAGTTGCCTTTATTTCTGCACAGTCATTGTTATAAAAATAATACAATTGGTTCAAGGTAGCAAAATGTGGAAATTATACACCGCCCGAGTTGCTGAGCTGAATGCATTCATGAGTCTTATAAGCAGTTGTCCAGGATGAAGTCTATGGAGAAGCTGGGAGTCTTTACTGAACTGAAAATTGCTAGTTCTTATTTTCTCAAGAAGGAAGGATTCTTTGGTTAGAAGCTCTCAGGCAAAGGCCATCCTACACCACGCCCTGCTGTTCAGAGTGAATCACCCTCCAAGGTAAGGAGCAGGTGAGAAGACAGAGAAGAACGCATCCCTTCAGGCCAAGGAACGCCACAATCGCAGGCGCCCCACCTGCCTTTTGCACTGTTTCCGTCTACTGGTCTCCGTTCTCATCCCTCCCTTGCCCACCCCCCAGGGTCTGGACTTGAGCTGAGAAGTGACGAGAGCCTCCTTGACAAGGCATACTGAAATACGGTAATTGGCGGGGCAGAGACAACCGTTCATGCTATTAAGGCTAAAGAGAAGACAGAAAGGTGAAGAAGAGCCTAAGAGAGGAAGATGGTCTTTGTAGCTGGGAGGCTCCCCCAGCGGGCAGAGAAATAAGCAAAGTGAGTCAGAGACCGTGAGTCAAAGCGAAGAGGATGACTCACTGGACCAAGGCAGGTGCGAGGCGACGGGAGGTGAGAACATTCTCCTCCTCCGTCCTTGTCCCTTCTCCGTGAGACTTCCTACAGGGCTAAAGGTTTTATTTTTAGGGAATATGCTGTCTTCACCAAAAAAGGTCTTCCCTTTTGTTTTCTCTGATAAGGTCCAGATTTCTTAGATTGTGGCAGAAACCCTAACTCTTTTCAGATCTTTGGATGCTTAATAAACACGGAATAACAAGGGGAATGAAGGAGAACGAATTGGGAAGAAGACTGGCACTGAGGAGACCCTGTGACACCCGCGTGCAGGGAGGCGAGGGGCATCGACTGCTAGGAACCGAGGGAGTCTTGGGCAGGCTATGGGAGGCTGGGAATTAGCTGTATGGTTGTGCTTGCAAAAGAGTACACGTTAAGCATCATAACTTCTCTTGAGCTTGTAAAGTAATGCAGCAGCTCTGAATTTCACCTAAAAAGTCAGTTCAGGAGTTCTTCAGCCATCTCTGATTCCTACAAATATAGATCACTTTTTAAGAGAAAATACTGTCAAGACATTTAGAAAGTTATTTAACAGTCATTTTTGGAAATTAATTTAAGAAACTACTTTCTAGGGGCCGGCCCCGTGGCCAAGTGGTTAAGTTCACGCACTCTGTTGCAGTGGCCCAGGATTTCGCAGGTTCGGATCCTGGGTGCCAACATGGCACTGCTGGTCAGGCCACGTTGAGGTGGCGTCCCACGTGCCACAACTAGAAGGACCTGCAACTAAGATATACAACTATGTACCAGGGGGATTTGGGGAGATAAAACAGGAAAAAAAAAAAAAAGATTGGCAACAGTTGTTAGCTCAGATGCTAATCTTTAAAAAAAAAAAAAAAAACTACTTTCTATACATCTTGTGGGGAAATAAGGCAAGCCATCCGGACTGTGGATGGTTTCTGGTTGCATCCCTAATATACATTCACCCTCTTTGCCTTACAAAGAAGGCTTCCAAGTGTGGGCGGGACATACAGCTGTCTGAAAAAAGCCTACATCCCCAGGCTCCTTTGCAGCTAGCTACACATCTGACAAAGTTCTGTCCAATGCGATGTGAGTAGAAATACTGCATTGAAGTATTAAGGAGCAACTGGCGTGCACCTCATAAACTCTTCTTGCATCCCTCTTTCTCCTTCTTGCAGGTGGAAGGCAGATGTGATGGGTGGGACTTAAGCGTCCTTTCACAGACCATGAAGTGCAAAGCACAGGCTAAGGACGGCAGAGCAATCTGGCTTCTGGATACCTTCACTGGCCACCTCTGAACTGCTTATTTTGGAACTTGTCTGGGAGAGACGAAAATGCTCTCTTATTTAAGCTACTGTACTGGGTTGAATAGTGTCTCCCCAAATTTATGTCCTTTCTGGAACCTCAGAATATGACCTCATTTGGAAATAGTGTCTTTACAGATGTAATGGGTCAAGGTGAGGTCATACTGGAGTAGGGTGGTTCCTAAATCCCATAAGACTGGTGTCTTTCTAAGAAAAGAGACACCAAGAGAGAACCCATGTGGTGACAACTGGACACGTCTGTAAGCCAGACAATGCCAAGGACGGCCAGCAACCAGCAGGAGCTGGAAGAGGTAGGGAAGGCTCCTCCCCTAGAGCCTCCAGAACTGCACTAGCGACGCTCGATGTCAGCTTATAGCTTCCAGAGCTGTGAGAGAATAAGTTTCTGTTGCTTTAAGCCCCTCCGTTTGCGGTAATTTGCTATGGCAGCCCCAAGAAATTGCTATGGCTCCTGTTAGAGTTTGTCTTCTTTGTTATGCGAGGCCTCACCTAACCCTTATGTACTAATCATGCACAACGCGCCGCTGCTGTTTCCATTCGACTCTAACGTCACCCCTCACTCGGGAACTGGGAATTTTACTGGAAAGCGGCTGATGAGTTCCACTGATTTATAGGAGGTAAAGACGGTTTTATTACCAGCTCCACTCTAACTCTGCCCAGAACCTTCCTTTCTGCACCTCCTAGTGAGATTCAGCAGAGTCCTCTGTGACCACCTTTCTTCACAATTTGATTAAAAATTGCATGAGGTAAGGAGGGCAGAGCAGGAAAATGGACTAATTAATAAGATTACTCAGAGCTTCCTTTCTATTACATAGGTTCTCTTTCATTCTTGTTCCGTCTTCCCTCTTCACCCTCCTCCCCTCTCTGCCTACCCCCTCGACCCGTCCATTCTGGGCAAGGAAACTTCGGGCCATCCCAGAAACAGATCTCAAAGTGCTGAGTGGAGAGTCTATTTTAGACCCGTCTAAAGGAGCTACGGTAACGGGCCTTCTACACTCCCAAATTTCAGATAGATAACTGCGTTAATTCCAAAAAGAGACCAACAATAGCCAGAGTTCGAGTCGGATAATTGCCGTTTCGGGTTAACTAGGTAAGAGGTGCTTTCAGTGCAACGAGCAAGATCTTTGCTCTTGGCTGCTTCTCATGATGTAAAGGCCAAGTGCTAACCTGACGAGCAGACACAGCCTGTGCTGACAGCCTAATCCATCAGTGCCTTCCTGTTGTGGCAACAATGGACCAACGAGAACGTGCTTGTCAAGTTTCTCCTTTTCCAATACTGTATGACCCCACTGGTCTCCCAATTTTCAATTACATCGATGCCTCAGGTGAATCACTGCCACACTTCAGGGGTCCCCCTAGATAGAAAAACCCTTTTTTACTGATGGCAGAGGTTAGAAGAAAGCCTGCAAAAATTAAAAAAAAAAAAATCGAATATTTCCTTTGAGTTCATTGATACATATTAATTCCCTTAAAACATCACAAGCCTTAACTTGCTGCTAAAAAAAAAAAGTCAAGGATAATTATTTGTCCAAAAATCACACCAAAAATGTTCAGAGCTCAAAGAAGTTGTCATTCATGCATTAAACAGATATTAGAGAGCCTACTGTGTATCAGCTGATCCTGGACATACTGGCACTATAGACACTTGGTGCACTTGTGACTTTTACGGTCTGGTGGGGTACACCACACACAACTCCACAGTGTGACAAGTGCTATGCTATAGCTTGACCGAGGGTGTAATGGGTGCGGAGTCCACACCTAGAGTTCAGTGTGGCTGCCCCAGCACAGGCATGGCGGGTGGACGGTGGAAGGTGTGTGTGATCTGGGCTTCGTCGGGCATGTGAAGGACAATCAGGGCAGCTCTGGGCTTGAGGACACCGACTTAACGCGGACTCAGGCCTAGGCCTCAGGCTGAAATCAGAGAGTTCAAAAAGGTTTCGGAGTTAAACGGGGACCCCAGCTCACCTCCCAGAACCCCAGCTGGGGAATGCAGCCTTGTTTCGGACAGCTTTGTGTCCAGCTAAAACTTAGAAATCTCTCTCTTTTTTCTTTTTAAGATTGGCACCTGAGCTAACATCTGTTGCCAATCTTTTTTTTTTCTTCTTCTCCCCAAAGCCCCCCAGTACATAGCTGTATATTTAGAGAGAGAGAGAGAGAGAGAAAGAAAGGAAGATCATATCAAATAACATTTCAACAAGAGTTTAAGATCCAGTATTTGAGTAATTGGAGTTTCAGAAAAAGAGAACAGAACACTAAATGATGGTACGTAAGAACACATAATACAAGATTAATTTCCCAGACCTTAAAGACACAAGTCTAGATTGAAAGGGCCAACCACCTCGTGACATTTCTGAACATTGGAAATAAAGAAAAGATCCTAAAAGTTTCCAGAGAGAAAAACACACATCACATTTAAAGAAAAATCAGAACAGCACTAGGCTTCTCAACATCAACCATAGGAACTAAAATAAAATGGAGTAACAGCTCAGAAGTCTAATGGAATACAGTTTAAAACCCAGCCACATATATAAATAAAAATCGAAGGCAGAGGTAGAATAAAAACATTTTCCAAAATACAAAAAGTAACAAAATTCTCACGAAGTTTCTGAGGGGATGTATCTATTAAAGCAAGAACATGGAAGATAAGAAACTAAAAATAAGGGACCCAGCACCATAACACACCAAGGGAAGCCTCAAGATGGCAATGGGCAGCAGACCCAGAAACTGACCAGTCCGGATCCGGGCAGAAGGTCAGAGGACTCTGGAGGAGGGTTCTCCGAAAAAATACGAAACTGATAGGTTAATTGATATGGCTGACCTGGGGAAACAGTATCGAATGGCAGATAAAAACCACCGGAACAATTAGGACAGAACTTAAAATAAGTACTTAACACTAAACAATTATTTAAAACTGGGCAATTATTATTAACTCTAGGAAAACCCAAAAGTTATATAAGAAAATAATCGTAATATACGGACCATAAGTGAATCATACTTATGTATTAGGAAGTTAGTAGGGAGTGACTCTTGCTTTAACACAAAATTTTGATGTAAGTATATTAGAAGAATTGGGGAGGAGAAATGAGACATGAGAATTGGCTCAAGAGAGCTAAATCCTCCTTCCCCATAACAGAAAATCATTAGAAAAATGTCTAAAAATAACAAATCAAGAAGTAGTATTATGAGCAAATGAGTTAGAAATAGGGAAATAAACGCCATAAACAGTTACAAGAGTTGAATGTGTTTTCCTTTGGGGAACAGGACCAGTGGGGCAGAGGGCTCTTCTTATTTGCTACGAGCCTTGAACACTTACTTGATTTTATAATTCTGTGCATATATTATTTTGAGAAAAATTAAAAACTGAAAATAAGAATAATAGCCCTGAACTTACTTTTTAACCCAAATTTTGGTGATAATTATGCAAAATTCAGTTCAGAATTACTCAATACGGTTAGTCCCTCATAAAACACTCACCCTAGACAATGGTTCATTGACTTGCCATTGGTTTACATCGGAAGGGCTGCAGCATCAGCGTGATTTTGTTTCTTAGCTCTTGACTATGACCCTAAGAACAGTACTGCACGTAACTGCAAAGTGTGTCTTTGCTGGGTTAAGGTTTTTTTGCCACATTATCAGATTTTGATTCCATTTGTTCATTCTGTTTTTCCAAGATAAATCAGTAATACAATTCCCTTAGCAACTCCATTCCGTAGACCCATATCCTGCCCTCACAGAAGCTCTGGTTGCAGCAAGCCGCAGACCCGCCCCACAGGCTCTGTCTCACACCCGTCCACGGGGACAGTGCCTCAGCTTACCAGAAACCTTGACAACTTCATGTGTTCCCTGCTTAGATGGGACACTTCTGCGGTGGGAGAAAAGCACAGCCAGAAGAGGATAATAGAAGAGATTTAAAAAAAGGTATTTTTAATATCATGTCAGAGGGCAGAAGAGGGAAAAAAGGTGGTTGCTAAAGAAAAAGACCCAGCTGTTACCAAATCTGGAAGTCACTGGTATCCTGAAATGTGTTTGAAAATATCTGCAGACCACATAACTTTTAAAGAGACAGTAATGTAACAACACTGTCTTTCTCTGTTATCATAGTTGTATGAACCCAAGGCATTCTCATGTAAAATATTTCCTTAATCTTTCCCTTTTCACACTTTTTAAAAAAGTTTTAGGTTACTTTTTAAAAATTAAATCTATTTTGTGAATGTCCAGCTGATAACCAAAACAAAGGAAATTTACTAAACAGCATTTCACAGAATAGGGTCTGTGTTCTGCTCTTCATTTAGCAAATAATATCTGTTATCTTAATACCTGAGTACTGAATAAGAGGATGTGCTTCTAGAAGGAAATTGCTAATTTTCCCATACTGTCAATGTATGTGCATTTATATAAAATATCATTATTAAATTCATTGTCCTTCAAAAGGTCTGAAAATATTTAGAATGTGTCACTTTACAAAATAAAGCAACACAGGAAGCTCCATAATTTAGATACATCTAGACTCTTGAGGCTCCGATCCAGGACTCAACCACTTCTGTATCTTATTGTCTTAGGTCAGAGGTCAGCAAATAAGACAGAAAAGAAAGACCAATCCAGAAGCAAACTGACTAATGAAAGCTCCAGAAAGAGTTACAATGAAGAAAGATACAATGAAGGAAGGGGAGGAAATTATCAAAGAAATATTACATTAAAAATTTCCAGGATATGAATTCAAAGTATGTGAATTTTCAGAGTGACAGAGTCCATCCCAAATGCCCAGCATAATGAGTGAAGAGATGCACACCAAGACACATAATCATGACACTTGAGAACAGTGGCTCCAAAACCTTCCAGAGAGAAGAAAAACACATCATAAAGGATGATACTGATTTTCTCAACAGCAATATAGGAAGACAATGTAGCAATGCCTTCAAAATGCTGAGGGAAAATGGGTTTTAACCAAGAACTCCATATTTGGTCAAATTATCAATTAAGTATGATGACAGAATTAAGATATTTTCAGATGCAAAGCCTCAAAAAAATGTATGCCCCATGTCTTTTTTTCTCAAGAAACTACTAGGGGATAAGGTCCACCAAAAACACAGAGGAAATCAAGAAAATGAAGGTAGAGGATCCAGCACTGGGAGGATCCCAGAGGAACCTGGGAGAGACAAAGAGAGTTTTAGTAATCCACTGATTTCCTAGAAAATGGAAGAGTTTAGCCTTCAAACATCCCTTCCTACCCCTCTCTATTCATACTTTCACATTAGTGATAAAGCAATATTAAAAAAATTAGTAATCAGTATTATATCATTATGAGATTTTGTATTTTATTCTCAGCTGAGCCAGCTGCATACCACAGTTCATTTTCATTACTATTTACAACTTTTCTTGGAATTCATTGAGTCAAGTTTTTCCGGGAATTGAGTCAGCGTATGTAACAAATAGATTCCATCTTCCCCCTTGGAGACGTCCTGCTGAGAGCCCTCATCTTCCGGCTCCCATGACACCGAGTTCTCTAGGCCTTCCCCACAGCTACTGGATCAAGACTTCCCTTCGCCGTCATCTTGGGAATTTCTTTTCCCTCTCTCCTGTGTTGGGTCCCCTACTGCCCTGAGTCAATGTCATCTTTTTCTGGATTTACTCCTTGAGTTGTAGTGGGTTGAGGTGTGAGTGGAAATTAAGGAGGTGGAGACTGAGCTCACGCTATTCTTAGACACTTGCTTAGGAAGAGAAGGACGAAGAATGGGAGCAGGGGAGGGAGGGGAAATTAGCCTCATGAGGCTGTATTTAGAAATACAGAGGCAGAGCCCAGAAGCAACCCAGCTAGAACTGTGAAAAGTAATCACCGCTGGGGAGATACAGGGCAGAGGACTGCTGTTTTCCATTATAAGGCTTGTGGTGCAAATAAACCTTGCATGAATAGCAATTAACTGGCTGCAAGATAAATGTTGGAAGAATAGGGAGAAAAGGCCGATTCTTCAGGCAGAGGGAAGAACATGAGCAAAAAACCTGCCAATGTTCCTGCTTGCTGGAACATAAAGGAAGGTGCGGTGGGAGAATAAGCACGAGGGTGGGGAGAAGGCCCCAGCTCACTAGCTTACGGAGTCTAGACTTGGCTGGAGAACAACTGATTCCTTTCTACAACTTTTAAATAACTTGAATAGCTGAGGTGTTACTTTGGCAGATTGGGAGTGCAAGATTAGAGCAGGGAAACGAGTTGGAGACCACCGTCTATTCTAGGCAAGAGATGATGAGGGTGTGAAATGAAGTAACTCCTCTGCGTTGATGTGGAAGATGGGAAAGAAAGAGAATCAACAGACTGGGTTGGGATCCAAGGGAAAGGGAGGAATCTAGGATGACTCCCAGGTTTCTGACCTAGGTGATGAATTTCCCGAATTAGAGAACTTAGCAGGAGTTTTGAGCGGGGCAAAGTGAGTGAAGTTTGGAACACGTTTTAAGTGGGAAGGGACATCTAGTAGGCAGCTAGATAGAGATCTGAAGTTTTGTCATGAGGACTGGCTGAGATAAAGATACGGGTTAGTCACAGCAAAAACTGAAGGTCAGCAGAGCAGACACGATCTGCTCTAGGAAGAGCATGAAGAGCGAGCACAAAGGAAACACCAACAGGAAGAGTGGTCACAGGCCTCAAAAGGGAGGAGTTAACAGCATCAAATGCCGTAAAAGGTCAGGAAAGGGAACTGAAGAGATCCCAGTAGATGTGGGTCGCAGTGATCTGTAACAAAGCATTTGAGGAAGCCTGGTGGAAGCAGAGGTTTAATTTGTGATCAATTACAATCCCCGTCCTTGAAGTGTGGGCTGAATTGAAGGGGTGATCAAAAGTAAGGAGGTGGTGGTAGAGAGTAGGGGATTGAGAAGCCCGGCTGTGAAAAGGAGCACTGGGAAGGAGGAAAGTCAGCTAAAAATTCAAGGGTTAGACTTTTCCCCCTAAGAACGGAGAGCTTTGAGAACGTTTGGATGCTTCAGAAAAGTCGGCAGAACAGGGAGAATTTGAAAATACGAGAGAGGCACAACAGTCTTACCGTATAATCCAGCAATCACACTCGTAGATATTTACCCAACTGATGTACAAACTCACATCCACAGAAGACCTCCATACAAACGTTCGTAGCAGCTTTATTCCTAATCGCCAAAAACCAGAATTAACCAAGATGTCCTTCAATAGCGGAATGGATAAAAAACTGTGGTGCATCCAGACAATGGAATAATAGTCACTGATAAAAAATGAGCTATCCAGTGACAATCTTCCTCAAGCAAAAAGAGGAAGATTAGCAACAGACGTTAGCTCAGGGCCAATGTTCTTCACCAAAATAAACAAATAAATAAAACCTTACTAGCAACAAAAACATTTAAAAAAATGAGCTATCAAGCCACAAAAAGATATGGATGGATCTAAAATGCACAGTGCTAAGTGAAGGAAGCCAGTCTGAAAAGGCTGCATACTGAATGACTCCAATTCTATGACACTTTGGAAAAGGCAAAACTCTGGAGACAGTGACAGGGCAGTAGTTGCCAGGCTGAGGGAGGGCTGAGGTGAATAGGTGCAGCACAGGGGATGTTTTCAGGGCGGTGACACCATTCTGTGTGATGCTCTAATGGTGACTACAAGACAAAAAGCATTGTCAAAACCTGTAAACTTTACAGCCCAAAACATAACTTAGCGTACAGAAATTTTAAGAAATTCATTTAGGAGGTTGGGGGAATCCCAGGATGAAAATGCAGAATGTGACAAATAAATCCAGAAGTATCACAGACATATAAAACAATCTTACTGAAGGCTGGATGAGGGAATAAAGTGTTGAACTGAGTGACTCTGGAAATGAGTGACGTCTGTTGAGACCAAAGGCACGATACACTGTCATGAGCACTGTGCTCTAGTGGGAAAGCTGTTTCCCACAAAGGTATGGACTAACAATTCCGAAAGTGCTACCTGCACATCCTGGAAGCGAACAATGAATTTGAGTGACAAAGTGATAATGGATTATAACCCAAAGAGTAAGATAAATATCCATAAGTTCACACTGATATAAATGGTGGAATAAACAAACAAATGGGGGAAGAACAGACAAGTCTTCCATGGGGAATTCCCAATAATTTATGTAGCTACTCCACCCTAGGAAATGGGATTCCTTAAGTGTGGACTGTGCTCAGTGACTTTCTTGCAGAGTAGAGTACAGGAAGGGAGAAAAAAAGAGTTGACTGCACAGTGGAGAAACCTGGCAGACACTTTAGTCAGGGGATCAAGGTCAACATCAGTACTGATAAGTCATGTTCAAAGTGTTGATGAACCCATGATGTGATGTGATGAGAACGGCACATCACCTCTCTGGTCTTCCCCCCAGAAAACATTACCCCTGTCTAACCATGAGAAAACATCTGACAAGTCCCAATTGAGGGACATTTTACAAAATACTTGACCAGTACTCAAAACTGTCAAGGTCATCAAAAACAGAAACTCTGAGAAACTGTGACAACCAAGAGGAGCCTAAGATAAGACTAACTGTAATGTAGTAACCTGAATGGGAGTCTAAAACAAAAAGAGGACTTTAGGTAAAAAAAGAGAAATCTGAATAAAGTACATAATACATATGAGTAATATTATCATTCATATATACATTCTATAAAGTATATAATAATGTGCCAGTACTGGTTAACTGTGACAAGTGTACCATATTTAACACATTAGTAATAGGGGAAACTGGAGTGTGAGGGAACTCTGTACTATTGTCACAATAATTCTGTAAATCCAAAATAAAAAGTTGATTTAAAAAAATCTGGGAGAGGAAGAACTATAGAGGTGGGGAGCAAATCATCAGAACTAGCCCAAGGTCAGAAGGCCTCAAGGTAGCGAGAGACAGACAGGGTGGTGCCATCACTCCTTTGTCCTCCCCTCGCAGTTCTCTGGAAAGCCCTCCTCTTGCCTTTCCAGCTGGCATCCCCACTCCCCCATCAGGACCTAGCACAGATGACCTCATCTTTATTGCCGTCTGACTTCACCACTCCTAACAGATGTGCTCAGTCATCTATGGTCTCTCGGTACTTTCATACAGTCAGCAAACTTGCTGCCAATTTATTGTGTACCAGATACGTGCTAGATGCTGGAACTAGAGATAAAAAATCTCATTAACCCCAAAGAACTCAGTCAAGTGACATCTTGTGTTAGCACCTTTCACCTTGCACTGTTCTTGCTTTTGTCTCTCTCTCTGAAATAAACTATGAACTCTTTGAAAGCAAGATTACTACCTTACGCATTTTTTCATTCCCAGTTCTAAAAACAATACCTATTCATAGCAATTAACAAAGAAATGCTTGTTGAGACAAAACAAACACTGAATTCTCTTTCACTTTATGTAGGGACTACTTCAGGGAAAGGAAACTATGAGAAAAGAGTCTGCAAGGCTTATACTAATAGGTGATTTTTAATTATTGGCAGAAAGATTTCCCCCCAGCTTCTGAATATATTACACACATATATTTCGGGAAGCAGACAGACTCTATCAGCAAGAGAGGAATTCACCTTCAAGCAAAAGCGAAACCAGCCAACAGTGGCTCACACTGTTTCCCCACCCAGGAGGGCTGTGCCAGGGCTGCTGCAGCACCCCGTGGACGCGACGGCCTTGCCTCCCGCCATCCACGGCACAATGGCCCATCACTGAAGTTCACTAAATGGCTGTCCTGGCTTACTTGGGAAAGTAAAAAGCATTTCTAAAACTACCTAAAAGTAAACTACCTGCCACTTACAGATCACTGGGCAGAAATGTCACATGGTCGCCCCTAGATCCAGGTAGGAATTTCTCCAGCCTTTAAAATAGAGGCCTAAGATAGCAAGGAGGTTTGGGAGTAGGTGCGGGGATATGCAGTGTCTACCACAGTCAACCTCTTTGGCTCCCCGCAGAATACACACTGCCCTTTGCATACACACACTTGGAAAGCACTCACCCCGACCAAAGAAGGATGCCTCCGTCTCTTCCAGTTACTGATTGCAGTCTGAAATCTCCAGGTGAAATGCAGTTTTCTCCATCAGGTCTAAATGTGGCTCTACGTGGTGCCCTCCTCCAGCTGGAAAGCCAGGTTATCTGCCCTGAACACAGGCCTTGCCCTACAAAGGCAGCGAGGGATAAGGACTCTCCATACACCCCAGGCTCGAGCAAACAGAGATCTCGCCTACATGCTCTTTACACTGAGCATTTGATCTGGGAGCAGCTGGTATCCGGGACTCTGTCCAGTACCTTCTCCCTTAGTTTACCTGCTACTGTCTCGGGGCAATTCACAGCCATCACTTGAAGTGGGAAAACCCCACATTTAATGCCCTTTTGGCAAGGCCAGTCTTCAGTGTAAACTCCTGCTGAGGCTGCTGCAGGCCACTTGGTGGAGTTTCCATTTTGCTAGGTTTGCCCAAACCAGGACTCTTGGAACTTTCCATCAACTCAGACTGCAGGTTGCAAGCAGAGAAAGCTTCTCCTAGCGAGGCTCTATTTTCTTCTCCACTCTGGTTTCCACCCAGTTTCCTTTAGTCTGGCTGTATTGCTCTTCTGCAGGACTTCGCAGCTTGCATTCATTCAACACTTCTGTGACACTGCTTTCCAGGTATGATTCACTTAATCCTCCTCACAGTCCTAAGTAGGTATGATTATCATTTCCATTTTCAGCTGAGGAAGCTGGTCACACGGTGAGTAAGCAGAAGTGGGGTTTGAACCCACGCAGTCTGGCACCAACCCCACAGTTGCCTAGGAAGAGACCAGCACATGCCAACACTCTGCAGCTCCCTATTATCTCCCTTAACACCAGTCTGGTCTCTACCCTAAAGTACAGTCAGTCAGTCTGGCAAAATGTTTTGCCACCAAATAACTAGGCTCACCAATTTTTCAACTCACCCAGGACAGTGGGTCTTCTCCAACCGTGTCCTACCTCCTGCATCTTTTAGCATTTGTCATTTGCAATTCCCGATACCAACTTGTTTCCGGCCAGTCGCTCTTACTTGCAAATGAGAGAACTCATTCTGGCTTGTTTAAGCAGAAGAATTTATCAAAAAAAAGAAAAGACACAAGATAAACAGAATCTCCAACAGGCTTGTTACGTTTGGAGGTTTAATATAAAGCACGAAAACTCCCACATCACACCTGGAAACTGCTCCAAAGACTGCCCTGCCACACAAGTGACCCCAGCATAACATGCCACCATGGGATGACAAGGTCTCTGCCACCGCTGCCCCAAAGCCTCGAGAACACTGTGCCTACCCTCTGCAGTACGAGGCTGGCTTCTTTAGAAGCTCTGCTCCAAGCCGAACGCTTGGGGTGGCACATCTGATGCAAGAGCCCAGGGCTGGCGGTCTTAGCTGCCAGGCAGCCCGGGAAAGGAAGTTTCCAGTCACTGCCTTAGGGAGGGGTGAATGCGGGACACTCCCCATGCACAGGAAGGGCTTTCCGATCACAGGTGGGCCACAAATGACAAATGTCTATTACACTAAACTTTTCTACTTATACTGTAGCTTCACTGATTTTTTATACGAAAATTTTCACATTGAAGTTAATTTGAATTTTAGCAAATATTGAAAATTAATTTCAAATTTCTCAGTTACTATCTTGCAGGAGACTTAGAAGTTATTTCCGTATCAGAAGTTCATTGCAAATAATGCACTAAGTGATTAATGAAGTTATGGATAGTTTAGAAATTAATAATTAGAGACATTAGGGAGGAAGTTGTACCCATGCTAATAAAAATCAAAGCAGTGGAAGTGATTTGCATTTCTCTGGTTGTTGGTCATGAGAACGCTGGGAAAAGCCCCCTAAATGCAAATAAATAATGATGTTATTATAAAGTGTAACAATAATACAGGCATTAAAGGTGGTTTCGAATGTATACTTCAAGAATATTAGTGTTTATACAAATTAAACTAAGCCATAATAAATACTCGGCATAAGCACATTAGGTACTTGTAAACCCAAACGTGGCATCCACATTGGTGCTAAGCAGCTAAGTCCACAGGTTGCCCGGTTCAAGTTTCAGGGCTGCTGTTGACTCTTATGTACTGCAAGATATTCAATTACATAATTCTTTTATCTTATATTATTTAACCCAAACTTTTTTTATAGAGTATGTGCACTTTCATCACAAAACGGAGCCTTAATTCAATTTCACTCAGTAAAATAATACCACAAAAGAGAAAATGTTATTCTTTATTTATGTTAAATAAAAACATGAGAAAATCCTTTTTTAAAAAGGGTCAGAATATTCCTTATGTCTCCAAACCAAGTCCATGAATGCAAAGAAATGGTGAGTGCTTCTTCCTCCGAAGGGTCACAACACACTTTCATGTCGTAATAACCTAAAGAGACAACACAGGTGCATGTCCTTCAGTTGCCGCTTCAGGAAAGTCACATGCAATATTCGGGCAAGTGAGGAACAGAACACAGGCACAAATATGCTCTGGAAACACTTCCTGCTCTGGCAACAAACCTCAGTACCAAATATTTTTATCTGTTTTCTTTTTTGTGGTCCTGCTAAATTTTTAAGCCACACACACCACTGTACCGCAATGCTAGAATTTTTCAAAATTCCAAAACTATATTAATCGGCAGTACAGTTCAAGCAGCTGATGTGGCTAAATTTTATAAATTTAAAAGTTACACATGAGAACTGACACTACTGCAAATTTTGCCAGTAGAAACGTGACCCCAAGGAACCACCATTTCCAAAACATAACTGGATACACATTTACAAGGTACCTGCGAGGTTCTGAATTAACTTGTCATTTCTGATCTACGCTAAAGACTATGCTTGAATCTCTGAAAACAAATGCTAGATTCATGATTTCTATACCCATATACCCCTAAATCCATCACAAACCATAATAGTCTGACTCAGCTTAACCGAAAATGACTCATCCGAACAGGTCATGGAAGGTTCAGTTCTTCAACCTTAGTTCAGGCCGTAAAGAGCTTTTTCTGTGACTGGAGTCAATAAGAACTTCTCTGTTAGAGAAAGCAGGCATTTCCACCTTTGGCAGACTGCCAAGATGACACTTTATTACACAATTTATGAAGCTACAGTTTAGTAACTTGCAGGTTTTATTAAAATGAATCGAAAAAAGAAAGAAAGAAAAGCAAAGGATAACTTAATACAACCCCATACCCCAAAACTTTCTAGATTTTTTAGTGCAAGAAATGCTGTATCACTGAAGCACTTGAGAATTATCATGAAATCCTAGCAAAAAATGTAATCACCTCAGAAGTGGTAATAAAAAAGAGAAACAACCAGAGAGGCACACAGATTGTTTTTTTTTTTTTAAAGAATTTTTATACTATATTAAAAAACCACAAAATAAAAAAGGGATCAGTCAACATATATCTTAGAAGTTCTTTCAAGAGTCTCTGTACCCAACAGCCATGCAGGTGGCTGCCACCTTTTTCTTCTCTGCTCAGCTTGCAGCTCACTTAGGGGTCACTGGAGATGACTTGCGCTCTAGTTCTTAAAATCAAACTTGTTCTGCCAAATCCAAGACCCTGAATTTATCCAAATTGTAGAAACATGCTTTTACCACCCGTCCACCAAAATACCTCCCGTTCAGATCAACAACAGCTAAAAGGCAAACAAAAAGACAGTCAGTTAATACAGGCTTCCTCTAAGACATTGCAAGAACATGTTTTCATTACCTAACAATTAAGAACACAATTTGACTGTTTTATTCTTTCTATTATTTAGCTGTACAACTTACCTTTAATTGCTGATTCAACTCTTTCAAATTCTAAAAATATTCGTACTGCTTCATCATCAGGGGCACCAGGAATCTGGAAAAGAAAGAAAAGTGCAATAGGTAAAGTTATCATCTGAGATATCACTGAAAGTAGGTCTTCTTCCTTAAATGATTTTTGCCAAAGTATCCTAATTACCACCATGTACGGACAAGTAGTAGCCAGAAACCAAGGAAATAAGTGTAATTTGTTTGTCACCAAAATCTGTTGACCGTTTGTTTATGACACACACTGTGTTAGGTGCCAGGAACACAGAGCTAAGCAGGGCAGTCTGTGACCCATTGGAGGGCCTGTGCCAGCTGCAGATAAACAAGTAATTACGTGGTCAACAAACAGCATCACGACATGGAAGAGGAGCACAAGTGAGAGCAGAAATTGACGACAAAAAGCTTCGCACTCTGACTGCCTCTCACAGTAGGCTGAACTCCTCTGTCGCGCTTTCTAAGCCCTGCAGAACCTGGCTCCGCTCCATCTACGTAAGCAGGTCTCCCAGTAATCCCCACACACCCAACCATCCCATTTTGCAGCCTTCCTCAGTCTCCCAGAAGCTGTGACCCTGATCTGAATACTTTTTTCTATCCAAATCGTACCACTTCATTTCACAGCTCACATCTGATACTGTTCACAAAGCCTTCTCCAACTATTTTTGTTGATTTAATCCCTTTCTCAACTCCTGTACTTATAGTCAAAACTACTGAAATCTAGCAACTGAATATTCTCTATTTTCACATGTGTTTGAACACATCACTGAAAGGACAGAACATGTTTCCTGTACTCCGAATGCTCTCAACACAGTGTGGGGCATGTGAGAGGCACTAACTACACACCTGCCAAACGAAGGAAACCAAAGGCAGGTCCAAGTAACCAAACTATTGTGCACACAGCAAAGTCTCTAGTCACCAAACTAAACCTCAATCATAAAATGAAAAATTTTAATTCTTCATCTAATAAAATCTGAAGTCCTTGTCTTTATGTTCAAAATTGTTATAAGTGAATAAGAGAAGTATGACTAACCAACATCTGTCACCTTCTGCAGTAGACCGTATGCTACTTGCAGCACGTCCTGTCGCTATTTGTAGAAAATGTTCTGTAATCTGTCAATTACAACTAGGGGTACAAACATCAAAAGAAAGCCCTCTTACTTCAAATATCACACATTTTCCAACTTTGCCATATTTTTCACATTCTTCCTTGGTTTCAACTTCCAAGTCTTCATCTACCTCTCCTGCACCAACCATGTTCTATAAACAAAAATAAATAAATAAATTCAAGTATCAAGTGTAATTTACAAATACATAAATGAGATGCATAAATAACTTTTTTCCATGATGGCAAATGTTCTCAACCCCAAATGACACAATGAAAATTTTCATCCCTGTAGTACCTGAAGTTGGTATTTCTTAAAAAACAAACAAAAATAAATATTAAGCTTCGTAAAGAAGTACAAGATCATCTATGCAAGCATCAAAATGTAAACTAAGCTGAACTTCCAATAATTTCAAATATTTTAAAGTAATTATTCACTGTAGCCTTACATACTGTACTCAGCAAAGAAACATTAGTGAAAAAGGAATCTAAAATCAGTCTTATACAGAGTCTATCCAAAAGCATCATTTGCAAAAGTGCTGTTTCCGTGTTCTTCAACCGTAATGCCACCAGTGGGGCTGGAAGCACGCAGGGACAGGTTAGGGTGCAGGGACACATAAGTCAAGGTAGGCACTCAGGTTTCTTTCTTCTCCTTCTTACCCTTAGTAGGACTACTTTAGTAGGACACTTCAGTATTTCAGTCAATGGATTTGAATCCGACTTCTTGGCTGCATCTGTAGGAAAACATATCATCAGATGCAGACATGTTAGGCCACTGAGTCCCGTTAAAATGAATAATTTAATTTCAACAGCAATCCCCACTATGTCCTAGAGTCGTCTATCAGCACCTATACAGTCTCTGAGCAAAAATGTACTACTATCTGTAATAAAAGCACCCACTGTGCTTTGATATAGGTTTTTACCACAATTTCTGGAAGTCTTCAGCTTCCCAGGCTACCTGCAATTTTTGCTTAGTTCACTTCGACAAGATGGACAGAACAAAACAATCACAACCCTTACAGGCAAGAGTCTTGGCCTTGGCAGGAGCCGAAGGTCACTAGGCCAGTGTAACGAGCAGTTAATTAGCCAGCCACAGGCTGACTCACTTCAGATACTCCTATAATCGGGGTGACGTGGTTTTTGGTACTAGCCCGTCAGGCTGACTGGCCGCTTCCTAAAGCTAGACATCGACAGGGCTGCCAGAAAGCTTTTCTTCCTTCTTTAGGAAAGGGAGTTCAGCAAGGCTGACTCAAAATGAACTCAAATCTCCTGCTTAAAACACTAAGATATGTTTGACTCCTTCCAATATGCCATCAGTAGACAACAGGTTCTAAGAATCAAATGAAAATAAAACACCAAGTAGGCATCCTCTAGCAACAGATTGCAAAATAACATTAGATCTCACAGGGCAATTGATCTGTGAGAGAATCAGAAATCATGCTTGTGATGAGAGGGCAGGGAAAGGAAGAGGAGAGAACCATTCCAGGAGGGACAAGAGCAGCTATCATCACTGACATGCTGTGGTACACAGCTGTCTTTCATGCTATAAAAACATAACTATGATTTTATCAATTCGACAAGGTTCTTTGCCTCATACAAGGAGGCACGAAACTATTTTCTGAGTACTTTCATTTTCTGCCAAAGTCTCGTCATCCTTTTCTCCCATGGCCTTCCCATCTCTTCTGAACAAATAAAGACGAGCCTCAGGACTCTCGGTTTCCACAGCACAGAACTGGACAGCACCATCATCAGGACTCTCTCGTTCTACTCAAGAAGAGGCCGTGCTCTCCCTCTGGACCTCACTTCCCCCTCGCTCCCACCCTGAAAACAAGCCTGCTGGGGGGACGCACCTTTCTCCGTGGCGTCGCCCACAATGATCTTGCCGCCTCGCTTGCTTGTCTTCTCCACCGACAACGCTGTGCTCAGCCCTTGCTCGTGCTTCCCAAGACCCTGGCCTTCCCGGAAGCCATACTTCTGCATGATTTTATGTGCTACTGTGCCACTGGGAGGGGGAAAAAGAGAAAGATCTCTGCGCTTGAAGTCATCAGCTATAGCACAAACCAGGTTTTATAGCACAATAATCTCCTGCAAAGAGGGCACAAATCCCACAGAGGCTTCGATGAGGTCACATATGATTAACCATGGGCCATTAGATGGAGGCTGTGGGGTGTTCAGGATGGAAGAAATATAAAAAGCTAATGCGGAAATCCTCGACACCCGGAGATTATCTCTGAGGGAACGGAAACACTAGTTTCCCTAACAAAATTTCCCCAGTACCCCTGCTAGAAAACACTAGACTTTTTGTGTGCTCCAGTATCTGCAATGCTATAGCTCATGACCACAGTTTATTTAAAAGCATGCCTGTCAAAAAATAACTATGAAGTTCATGTAGTGACGATAGCATTTTTTTAAATAGCAGAGTTTCCAGTGATAGACTTTATAAATGAAAGAACTCTTAGAGGTTATCTATTTAATAGATGGGAAAATAAGGAAACAGAAGGCCCAGATTAGCTGACTGCTTAGAGTTGACTAGGAGCAAAGCAAGACACATTTAGAAATTATTTCTATAGAGGTTAACAGTAGAATTGAAACTGGAACCCATGACTCTTGATTCTTAGTCTACTGCTCTTCTCTAACACCATGAGAGCTTTCAAACCACACTTTGAGGTGCCTCACAGGCCTCACAGATGCCCCCCAGTGGCTGCTGCTACTTAGGGCTTGAACCACAAAACTGTGTGCTTCAACGAGAATTGCACTTACATTATTTCACGTATGTAATTTCCTTAAAAACTTCATTTGAACAAATTTCCCTTGAACTAGGGCTAAAAGGAAAAGACTGAAAACTGCTGAATTGTACCATATTGCATCTTCCTTAGGCATAAGTTAACAATTTAGTTCTTGTTTAAAAGGAGAGTCAGCAAAAAATCAATTTTTATCATTACCAGAAAAAAAAAAGCTTCCTGTCTGTCCACCCCCCAGCATACATTCCAGGGTGACCCAATGATCCTTTCTGCGATGACGGGAATGTTGTCTCTCTGCACTGCCCAATACAGCAGCTGTCAGCCTTGTGTAGTTATTGAGCACTTGAGACGAGACTAGTGTGATCAAGGAACTACACTTTAACTCTGTTCGTTTTAAGTTACTTTAACAGCCCCTTGTGGCCAGCAGCTACCATAGAGAACAACGCAGGTCTAGGAGCTGGATACTAAGAAGGTCAGAAACTCAAAACCCTCTTGCAGCGCACGAAGCCCAGCCACCTACTCCAACTGCCTGGTCACCTCACCAAGGGCTCTGAGAAGCAAAGCAAATGCACACAGGCCAGGGCAAACCGAGGTGATCGCTACAGTCATAGGACACAGAACAAAGGACTCAGGGCAAGGCTGTCTCATCGGACAGTGCTCACAGCATGAGAGGAACAGAGTAAAACAACACAAGACATTCTTTAACCAAAATGCATGGCAAATCCAGTGGAGGTTACAAAAAATCCACATGCCCACCTGAAAGTCAACCTCAAAATTGGTTTTTATATGCTAGCAAACAAATTTCTAATTATAGTTAGAATGACTAAGAGTTTTCAGACCAAAGGAGAAGAATCATGACCTTAAAGCAAATGGCTCATAAAGAAAAAAAAGATGTCATCCACCCTTTGGACAGAGGGTAAGGGAGCTCTAACTCATGTGAGCTATTTTATTTGCAAATGTTATGAAAATAAATGTAAATAATTATCAGAAACTCTTCCTACCTGGAGAATATAATGTTCAGCATCTAAATCATTCAAAACTTACATTAGACATACAACTAGAATATACAACTATGTACTGGGGGGCTTTGGAGAGAAGGAAAAAAAAAAGATTGGCAACTGATTTTAACCCAGGTGCCAATCTTAAAAAAACAACAAAAACCCTTACATTAGAAGGCTTTATGTTTTGTACAAAACATGTCTGCATCACGCTGGATCACCCTCCATGTGACTCAGCACTGAGCACACCAAGCGTCTCCCTATAAACCCGAGAATGCCCTCGTTTCAAACAAGCTGCATCTACTGAAAGGGCTGGAGTCCTCCCTACACCTGCTGAGATGAGAGCACTTGGAACCATTACCCCATGTTGGCAAGGAAGGAGTTGCCAGGTCCGGTCGGTGATCGGGGTCTGTCTTGCTCCTCGTACACCGGGGGAGGGATGGCAGCTTTGGAAGACTGTGAGCGAGGTCTCGAATCCTCTTCATATGGAAAATCTCGGGGTACTGTTGCATGAAAATAACACAGGTTTACCAAAATACTGCAAAACAGTTCTCAACTGCGCTAGTATAAATCAGTTATCTTGAACTAATGTAGCTGACATTTTTAGTTTACTACAAGGAATGAGAAAAAACCAAACCAATTCTATAGCCTTTACAGGACTTTTTTAAATCACAGAGGTAGAAGACCATTTTTCTGATTCTAGCTTTGCGCCTGCTCTTACATCTCCTCAAATGTCTTTTTCACATCATACTGAAAAGCTACCCTCCACAGTGCTCTTAAATGACAACTCGTGTCTGAATCTTTAAGATTTTCTGCACATCCCAGGCAGCTCCGACTGAACTCTCTCGACTCCCACAGCACACTGTGTACCTGTCTTTAGATTCTAATCTTACCACCTCGTTACCCGAACAGACAGTAACGGTCTCTGGGGTCAGGGACCATGTACCACCAGAGCAGTGATTTTCAACTCCAGCTACACGTTAGAATCAACAAGGAAGCTCTAAAAAGATCCAGATGCTTGGGCCCCACTCCCAGAGACTGGTTTCAACTGGTTTGTCAGGTGTTTTCACACAAAAGGTATTTAACAATATTTTTTGAATTATCTTCTTTAACAAGATAATATAAATAGTTCAACAGATATTAAAGAGCACTAGAGATGATTATATTTTCTTGGGATAGTTTAGGTGTGGTCTAACCCAGAGAAGAGGAAAATGATGTAGATGATATATCAAAGTCCAATTCCAACCCCAAAATTCTAGAACAGATCACTGGGAGAAGAAACAGCGGGTGGGCATGTTTTGGCAACGGAGGTAAATGTACACTGAAATAGAAACTGAAGGCAGAGAAATCTAATCAAGGAAGGCACTGCCACCTTGCGGAAGGTCAAGAATTTAACAGCCTCTAAACACTGAGTACACAAATTGTAAACTGAGCTATCTGTTTTAACCTAATTCCTAAGAGAAAATGTCGGAGGGAAAAAAATTACACCAAAAAATAGCACCTCACTGTATAAAATCCAAGCCTCAGAGCCGGCACATAAACTTCTCCAGTAGGAGGGGTGGGAGAGAGCAGCCTCTGGGACCCCACGTGGCCTCAGCGTCAGAGGCAGAGGTGTGGTTTTGGGCCATCTCCCTTTACACTCAGGAAACCTGGCTGATCCCAGCTACAACTTCCCAGACTGGGCTAAAGATCCTATCAGCAGAAAAGGGGAAGAAACCCATAATACATACACTCTTTGTCTTTCTCTACAAGAGAAGTGGGTGGTGCGATGGCAGCTCCGCCCATACCTGCAAAAACATAAATTCCGCTGATTAAAGGAGGGAAGATGGAAGACATGTCAGATGCCAGACTCCAGGGCTGTGACACCTACCATTTGTCACCCCCCGCCCCCCGTCCCCCCCTCCCCAGCCACATGCCACCCCTGCAAAGAAAGGAACTAAAAAGGAAAAGACCTGCTTCATCTCCTCTGAATCTAGGATTAAAAATGTAGAAAACTGGCAAAACCCAGATGGACAAAATTATTTTTTTCAAAGCAGGCATTCATGAACCCCAGAATATAGTCAATAAATGAATTTTAAGGTAAAAGAGCCCAACCTGGAGAACTAGCAGTTACTCAGAAAACAGTAAGATAGCTATTTACTGAGAGCATGGGCCCCAGCAGGCACTTTCACCTATGTTCTCTCATTTAGGCTTAACAAACCCCTGAAGCAGGTACTACTGTTTCATTTTCCAGATGAGAAAAGGATCAGAGGAGAGTTAATGGGCAGAGAGAATAAAGCCCAGCTCCCTGTGATGCCAAAGCTTCCCTTGACAACACAGCACACTCCTTTCCAGGGTACAAACCACTGGATCCAAACACCTATTGGAAATGTGGGTACTTCTGGTTCCTAAAGAGTCTGTTTTGTGTTGTCACCACTCCTGCTCATGCTTCCTGGACAGAGAATTGTGGACACAAATGAACCAAAACAGACTCCACTTGCTATCTGACAACCAGAAGAAAAACACGAGTGGAGAATATAAGGAATTTTTCATTACATATAGGCCCTAACATATGTATTATAACTTAATCACCAATGAAATATAATCCAAAAAGTAAAATGTAACCAAAAAATAACCTGATTATAAAACCATGCTGCACCAGCATGAAATGTTTCACCAAAAAAAATCCTCTAAAGCCAGTGTACATTCATCATGATTAACAGGCCTGGGCTAGACAAATACTTGAGGAGAAATATGAACCTATATAACACTTTCTTATATTTCTTTTGAAATACCTATTACCATTTTTTAACCTTGTCACTAAGACCTAAGCAATTATTGATTCTGAAAAGATTAGCTCTAATGAGTTCAGCATAAAAAATTCTGGATGATTACTGGAAATTTGCTACTCAGCAGTTAAAATATGAACATCAATCTATTAACAGCAGTACACATAATGGATATAATGCCATTACTTCCCTCATATTAAATTGTACAGCTCCTGCTAATGTTCAAGAAAAAAGTAAATGTCCTTAATATACAAGGCACACCTCCTTACAAAAGGACAGCTGATACGTAAGATGGAAAAATGAGATCAACAAATATTCAATCTACATACTGGATTCTACAACAACTTAGTAAAAACTAAACATTTGGTGATTCATAAGCTAATGGACATGAAATGTTTAACATAATGCCTGACACACAGCACACTCAAATGTTTACTCTTTATGAGAAAAACAATGTGGTATCTAACAGCGCTCAGCATGTAGTCAGTATTCTTCTTTTTGAAGAATAATTGAGATATATTAGTTTCAGGTGTACAAACAATGATTTGCTATTTGTATATATTTCGAAATGATCACAGTAAGTCTAGTTAACATCCATTACCATATGTAGCTACAACATTTTTTTCTCCTTTGAGGATTTTTAGGATCTACTCTCTTAGCAAGTTTCAAATATGCAATATAGTACTATTAACTATAGTCACTATGCTGTACATTAATCCCCTTACTTATTTATTTTATAACTGCAAGTCTGTACCTTTTGACCCCCTTTACCCACTTCTCCCACGCCCCACCCTCCACCTCTGGCAACCACCAATCTGTTCTCTGTGTCTATGTTTTTTGTTGTTCATAGTAAACAGTCTATAAATACTCATTTCCTATCTGGAATGAAAGATTAAGAATTGTAAATTACTACAGACTCGCTCTTTTCCAACTCAATCAGTATTTGAAAGATTTTAAGGTTTAAATGAAAGCCTGCAACAACCGTGGCTGTGCACTTGGGAAGATCAGGCTTGCCAAACTGCTGATCATAAAACAGAGTCCACGTTATGTGGAAATATACTCCAGCATCACGATAACATTATTCTTAGGTCTCACGTTAAAGATAACCATATTACAATGACGTTTTCGGGCAAATGAAGATCTTGGAGAAAATGAACAGTGGACCTGTACTACGTAAAGTAGCTGGTCCCTCTGTGCCTCAGATTTTTTCACCCTTAAAATAGGGATAATCACAGAGCCAGGTCGAGTTGTTGGGTGGTGTAAAGGAGATAATTTATGACAGTGCTTAGAACAGTGTCTGGCATCTAGCAGACAAGTAGAAGATTTAAAATTTCTCACTTACTTCTCAATCTGTCAACCAAACTAGCCACCAACTCAAGGAAATCTCAGCAATCAAAACAAAATGAAGGTAAAATAAGCAGCAGCCCATTGTCTTAAGAATGAGCACTGCTTAACTATCCCGTGGTCACTAAGAATTCAGTTCTAACACAATTACAATTCTGCTTGCAAAACTGTAGAGATGGGAGGGGCCTTATGAAGTACCTAGTTCAAATTCTCATCTCCCAGCTCACTACATGACACTGAAAGAAGCCAGCATCTAGGGAAGCGCAGGGACCTTTTCAAGTTCACGCATGTTAGTGGCAAACCTGGAAACGAGCACCTTGACTCTCCATTCAGTACTTAACAGAAATGCAGCTTGATACAAAGAATAGGCCAACCGTGCAGCAGGTAAAGAAAAGTCTATGTATTTCAAGATGTGTTCAAAGTATTCAATAAATAAATGTTAGAAGTGGTTGGGAAGCTCCAAGGAGCACATATGTGAAAACACAATGTAAATAAAAACTGTTATGCCAGTGTGGATTGCTGGAATTCTAGAGAGAAAACCACCCAAATCAATGTCAACTGAACTATTCATCAAATTAAATACGGAAAGCAAAAAACGGAATTGCACTAGATCTGAAACATAACATTTCTGTTCATGCCTTACTTCTTTTCCTCCTCTCCCGCTCATAATCTTCATCTTCATCAGAATCTGGATCTGGTCGCCTTGAAAACCCACTAGCTTCATGTCTGTCTTTACGCCTCCTGTGATAACAAAGGAAACAAATATTCATCACAGACAAACCAACTTAGAGATGTGAACCCAAGGACATCACCTTGACTTTCTCTTGGCTAGAAAATACCCAAATCCTCCCTTTCACACTAAACTATAAATTTGGGGGGTGGCGGCATGCAAAAAACTGGCTGAAGACTAAAGTAGCAAAGATATGAGAAGTGGGAAAAATCCAGAAGACAAATTGAACAAATTTACTAAGTACATGAGTATACGTAGCAAGAAAAAAGTTTCCTTGATATTTACCTCTTTCAAGTTTAAAGCATATATATCAACATAGGGAATAGTTTAATAATTTCAATTCTCCAAACATGCTTTCACTTTATGAAATGATTCAAAAATAAGGAGAAATAGTATATCAATATTTTATAACTATTTAATAATTAATATTCAATATTTTACAAAGAAGAAAATCAAATAAATCCTTGTTACCCACACTTTTAAAAAACATAAATAAAAGATGAATGTAAGTTTCAAAAATTCCATCTGGCTCAAAAATAAAGAATAACATTTTAGGCATTTTAAATAGCTAGCAGAGTCATAGCACAGGGAAAAAAACTGTTATTCAACATCAGGTTTCTAAGTTACTTTTCTAACAACTCACCTAAAATGTGCACTTTAAGTTTTCTGCATCTACACATGAAATTTGCTCCAGAGTTTGTTTTCATGCTGGGATGTAACAAACTACAAATTCTTTTTCATGCTGGGATGTGACCAACTACACATTCTTTCTTTTTTTTTTTTCTGGGAAAGATGTCCCTAGTTAACATCTGTTATCAATCTTCTTTTTTTTTCCCTCCCCAAAGCCCCAGTACACAGTTGTATACTCTAGTTGCAAGGCCTTCTCGTTCTTCTATGTGAGCCAGCACCACTGCATGGCTACTGACAGAGGAGTGGCATGGTTCTGCACCCGGAAACCAAACCTGGGCCACTGAAGCGATGAGAGCATCCAACTTTAACCACTAGGCCATCAGGGCTGGCTCAACAACCACAAATTCTTAAAAACAATCTGACTCCTTCTGATGACTGCTCAGATCAACCGTGAAAACTAACTTCAGCTTTACAGACAGCACTAAAGTTCATTCGTTAATATTCTAGTGAATATTTCAAACGTATAATATCCCAAAGCCAAACAAAGACTTACTTTTCTCTCTCTTCTATTTCTTTTTGTCTTTCCAGCTCCCGCTGTCTCTGTCGTTCTTCTCTTTGGCGCTTCACTACTTTCTCATAATCATTAGGAAACATAGGATCATATTCATCAGCTAAAGGAATCAGAACTTCTCCTGCAGAAAATCCACTGGGAACAGGATCCTAAGAAAGGTAAAAATGCCAAAGTACATACCATCCTCATGTCTTAGAATTTAATTCAAAGAATTCAAGTGAAAGAAAATGAGGTTAGAAGGGGCCTTGGAGGCCATCTGCTTCCTTTGTTTTGTAGATGAGGGAACAAATGCCTAAGGAGGTTTCACACCTAGGGCCACACACCTAGGGAGGGAGCAGCAGAACCAGGACAAAGAACTTCATCTCTTAGTTCAGTATTAATTCCATAAATACCCTACGGCATTCTCCCGGAATTCCTAAACAAGCTGCCACCACCTAAAGCTTTAAGCAATAAATTTGATTATTTATAGTAAACACTGAATACTTCTGTTTTTATATATCTATGAAAACTTAAAAAACAAAACAACCCATGACTAATAATCATTCTTGTGGTCATTTAATAGAATAACTAGATTCTGATTACATAAGAGACATGATATATTAAGAAATTTAAAAAAAGCAAAAAGCATCCTCTTGGGCTTTTTGCAATTCCCTGGGATACACATCCCTTCCCAGGTAGGCTGCATTTCAGGTGCTGAGTCTGACACAGGTGGATGTAATTCCCTTCACATCATCATTAATTTTTCAAATTTTTCTAATTAATTTTCTAATTAATTTTTCACAGGTTAAGATGATAACATTTTGCATTTCTTGTCTATACGTTTAGAAACTGGGGCTACTCTTGGAGAGAAAAGTAGTAGCCTTAACAAAGAAATGAGAAAAACCAAAGGCAGACAGAGCACAGCTGACTAGAAGGGTCTTCCCTCTAGGTGGGTGGTCTTGACCTCCACTTGGCTCTGGTGAGCCCTGATCTACCGCATGGTCAAACTCTGCTAAACCTCCATGTGTTCTTCCGTTAGTGTTCTTAGCATAACTCCTCCTTATCATCTGTAAAAAGAGGATGCCTTAACTGGCCCCACAGATACCTTGGGCAGCGCAGGTTAGGACAAGGGCCCACGCTGCACCTCTTTCAGGAGGGACACTGCGCAACACTCCCAAAGGCAGGAAGGCTGTTTGTCAACCGTATTTTGTATTGAACACAAAAATCACATGGTCAAGAGAGTTATAAATCTAACAATGCCTGTATTACACTGTTCAGTTTGACATTTTGCATTAGAAAACAAACATCTCATTGTTTCCTGTTAACTAAAAATCAGGAAACACCATGATGAATAAAAGAAATCAGAAAAATAACTATAATCACCACTGAGGGCCTATCACTGGAAAATTTATACAAATCTGTGTAACAGGGTTCCCAAAGGGTAGTTATGAATCTGTTTCATATGAATTCATATAAGAGACATGCTAACAACACAAACGCACATGCACAAGATTTCCCTTCAGTTATTATTAAGACCAGAGAGAAGCTAACAAAGAGCTACTCAATATACACAATACTATTATCGCAAAGTTTCTGACAGAACAAATTGCCAGTATGAAGGTTAATTCTTTGTCATTTCAAAATTTGAAAGCAAACAATGCTTACTGTATAAACCCTGCTAATAAGTTTAACAATGAGCCATGGTTCTCTACATGGTTATCAAGTATAAAGCAGTTTGTTAGATTAAAAAAATTAAAATGTTAACACTCCAATGCTGGGGAGGGTGGGGAAAACTAAAACTCTCATAAATTGTAGGTGATAGCGTGTACTGACACAACTCTGCTGGGAACAAGCTGGCACTAAAACAAACTGTCCATTAAAATGACTAATGTCTTCATGCCATCTCTGAAAATCTATCCTAAGAAAATAATTTTAAATGTATAGAAAGCTCTTTGTAGAGATATTCATTAGAGTGTTATTTATAATGACAACCTAAAAGCTGATTCTAGATGGTTCTACACTTAGGGAATAATTGGCAAATAACCATACATTCACTTGACGGGAAGACATTACAATTAAAAATTCGTTATGGAAACTATGTAAAAGAAGGAAAATGCTTATTGATTAAATTTGTGGGGGGCCAATACTATAGATTCTACAGTCAATACACAATAACAGAAGATGATCAAACAGTTTTTGACTAGACATAGCGAGAAAAAATTAGGTAGGGAATTTGTGGGTAAAAAAATGTTAACCAAGAGTCCCCCCAAACACCTTCACTGTGGGGTGCCGTTCCTTCCTGACAGACTATTAGCCTGCAGGAGCAGCACCAGGTCTTCGGGCAAGAAATCCCACAAGAGCTTCAGCTGTGCCCTGTCTCAGAACGAAAGCAGGGTGGAGCAAGCGGATCCCAAGCCAGGACAGCCAGAACACTGTGAGGACAGAGAAACTAGACAAACGGATGGGGCCTACAGCTGGGACTGTCTCAGCTCAACGTGGGTCCTTTCCAATAGTCTGAAGGGGCGCAGGAGTGGGGAGAGTACCTTGCTACCAGTCACGATAACCACAATCTATCTATTACTAACCTCTCGGTCATTTTTCATCATGCAATTCGTGTGCGTGGTGCTGTTTAAACACGGCAGTCGTGTTATCCGAATGCCATCTGCGAAGGCTAAATGTATACCTAAAGAGCAGGTGTAGTTTTAACTGCAGTTGACATTAGGTTCATCTGTCCCTCATTCTGTGTAGTTTTAACTATGATTCTGAGTAACTTTCCCAGATCTTCCTCATCCTCACACTCCATTTCCAGAGACGACCATGTCTGTTTCTTTGTCTTTAAGCTCATGTAAAATCACTCGGATAATAAAAGTTAGGGTAGTAGAACTGTTCATTTTTTTTTAACCCTTTTCTCTATTTTAACCCGCAACAAAATAATAAGCACTAACATTCTTGACGATAGCAAAAAATACAGTGAGGCCGTTAAAACGATCACAGTCCTATACTTTCTGACACAGACAGACAGTCACAACATATTAAGTGAGAAAAGCAAGTTAGAGAACAGAAGGTGGAGGAGGCACAGAATGGAAAGGCATTCCAAAATATTCAGTTTTAACTTCCGGCGGGCAGAACTGAAGTCATTTGTTTTTCTTTTTGCATAGCTCCAGTTACTCATTTTTCTATAATGAACTATTTTAAGTAGATAAATACTTTCAACTTGATAAAACAAAAGTAAAAATTAAGTTGAAGATGATACTGACTAAACTGCGAAGGCCTAGTGAGGCGGCTGTGTTTGGAGAGACACGAGCGTACGTGAGACTGCAGACAGCAGGAGAGCTGCCTCGGGCAGGAACTCACCTTCAGGCCGGCGGCTACGTGCGGCGGTGTGTCCACGATCTGCCGGTCGTCTGAAGAGCCACCTCGCTTTAGGTCGATGACTGGGGCGAGGACTGTGCTTTGTTTTGTCCTCTGGCTCTAAAGTCACGGAGAAACAAAATAAGTGTACTGAAGCTTCACATTAAAATTCCTCCTATTGTAACAAAGCTTTTTCTCATCTCTGTAACAAACCTTTCAGATAAGAGAAAACCATCATCTTAAAACAACAGCCTTTTAATTCAATTATTACTATAATAATACACTAGTTTCTTTAACCTTTTTTTTACAACACGAATTTCCTCCATTTTTATAAAAGGTTTACAGTAACTGTGGTCACTTTTATTTAAATTTGCATGTGCCATAATGTATGAAAAAAGCTCTACACTGGCTTTTCCCTTTGACCACAGGAGGGCAAACCTGTGACAGCATGTTAAACTGTGACTAGTGTGGACCCTTCACAGGAATGGGCATGTTTTTACACCCTGGACAAAAGATGCTTGTGCATTAGGGGTGTTTTCCTCCTCGCAGGATACAAAATCTTCCCCTACTTCTTTTATTATGAGAACACAGAAAAAAATTTTAAAAAGAGAACAATGATCATTCATATACCATCAACCCATTAACATTTTATCATATTTGCTTTACCCCGCACCTACATTCTGTGCTGAACCATTCGAAAGTTGGAGACACCACGACACTTTACCCTTAATCTCCTAAAACTACAACATTCTCTTACTATAACCACAATACTATTACCACATGTAATAAAACCCATAATGCCCTCTATCATTTCCTATCCAATTCATACTCAGATTTTCTAAGCTGTCCCCTAAATGTCTTTTAAATAGCTGATTTTATTTTGAAGCAGCATCCTACCAAAGTGCAGCAATGCATGTGGTTTTAAGTCTCTTATTTACAACATTCCCTTTCCCTGCCATCGTTTCATCACCATCACAGCATCAGCATCTTTGTCTCCTACCTCTCCTTTATCCTCTGACACTATCTTGTAAAAGGTTGCATGTTCCAGATCTCTCTGATAACTTCCCGTCGGTCTAGTTTCACTTATTCCTCTATGCCCTACAATTCTCAAAACCTGAGTTAAATCTTGATTAGATTAGGGTAGTGCTTTTTAGCAAGAATACTTCATAGGTGAGGTGGTGTGCTTGTCTTCCACCATCCCAGCAGGCCCACAAAGTCAGGCTGTCTGTTAGTAATGTTAAACACGATCAGACAGGTATGGTGACCATTTGATCTTCTGGTTATAAAGGTTTTAATTTCCTCCCTTTGCAATTTAAAATGTTATACATTTTCATTATTATCACTACAAAAGGCTCAAAATAAGCTACCATCTCTCCTGAATTTAACAGTGCTTATAATTTTAAGCAAACAAATTTAATCCAATCATTAAATACACAATTCACAAGTTGAACACCAAAGTTTAAAGGACAACAGGGGGATCATCAGGAGCATACATTTTTCTATTATAATTTTTTATTTTTTCAAAATGGAAATACAGATGAAATCACAGCTCCATCTTTCATTGTAGGTACAGTTTTCTCTACCAAACACCTTTACAGATTTGGTTAGGCCAATCTAGTAGTTATTAATTAATAAAACAGACTAAGAGTATCTTCACTTCCCTTCGAGAAAAAAACAATACTAACTTCACACAGCAATCTCAAAAGATGTTAGAATGTTGCAGAAATTATTTCACAATCATTTTATTTTGATCAATCAAAAATATCTATTTGAAATCTCAAGAGATTTCCTAGTAGCTAAAATTAATGTATTTGTATACATGGAAAGATAAGCATAAATTAAACAGACTGAAGCAGATACTGAAGAGGATGTCTAAGAGTCTAGATGTCACATAAAAACATAATTCCTCACTTACCAGCATCTAACTCTTTACTTTCATGTGAGTAAAATAATAGTACAGAAAATTACTATGTGATCCGTAAACCGTATTTGACTTTTTAATACATTTATTTTTTGGAAGGATCTAGTGTCTCAGTTGTACTTTCTATAAGCTGGTTTTTTAACCTATAGTTTAAAAATACCCACCAGCTGGATAGAGAAAGTGATCCTGAAGCACACTGGGCAGGAAGAAACAAAATTATCCAGGATTTTAAAAAACTGGCTGCAAGTAATTCACGAAGCTGACAATTTTTAAGCTGGTAATAAAGAATTATCCCAAACAATTTTTAATCTGTATAGATCTAGTACATTTTGACTTCTGCTTTTCAATTAATTATCTTCTGTTGAAATAAGATTGCCCATTAATTATGTCCACTTAAAGTCTGAGTTTATGTTATTAAGTATGAGAATTCCCTTGGAGCTAGACATTTTATAAAAGAGAAGATCAGCCCTTCAAGAGTAAAATACATGAAATGGTATTGGTATTGGAATACAAAACCTTATTTATACACCTTACGTGCAAAGCAAAAGTTACACAAACTTACCAAGATTTTAAAAATTAAAACAATTAAAAAAAATTAAAAGGAAAAACGAGACTTGTTTTGTTAATCTTCCTTCCACGTGGGATGAAAGCTTGTTTTAAAAAGACAAAATTCTCTCTCTTTAAATACTGGGATAAAAAAATTTAAATCTGGTGGCCAGCTCTGTAGTGTAGGGGTTAAGTCTGGCACACTCTCCTTCAGCAGCCTGGGTTTGCAGGTTTGGATCCCAGGCGTGGACCTACACCACTTGTCAGCCATGCTGTCGGGGGGACCCACATATAAAGTGGAGCAAGATTCGCACAGACGTTAGCTCAGGGCGAATCTTCCTCAGGAAAAAAAAAAATTAAATCTGGGAATGGTGAATTTGAAAAAGACAAAAGCTTTAATCAACAGAATTGACAAAACAAATTTAAATTTTAAGATAGCGTTGCTTTACGTGGGTATCCTAACTCTAAAAACCTTTTATAATACTGTACAATCAGACATAAACACCTCAGTTAAAGTATCTATTGATAATGTAGTAAAGGAAAAATAATTCTAACTTCAAAAACTACTTTTTATGGAAAATTTCCAACATAAAATTAAAGAGAATAGATTATTCTTAAGTCTTAAGAGGTAAGATTCTTAAGAGAATTAAGTTTCTACTGCCGACAACAACTATGACCAATTTTGTTTTATGTATATTCCTACCCCACCCAATGGATTATTTTAAAATAAATCCCAGAAAATATATCATTTTATCAATAAATATTTCAATAGGTAGCTCTAAAGCAGTATTTCTCACCTTCTTTTTTCATTACTGCCTCCCCACTCCAAGAACCTTTTAACGCCATTTCCCCCCACCCCTGAAATTTTGATACCATAGATCCGCTATATCTGTTCATGTACTTTATGTCTATCTGTGCTCTACACACGAAAAAAGCAGGAATGTTTTTACCCCCTCAGGACCAATATTTGTCCTGTTTGGGGGATGGAGCCTCCACTGGATATGCAGGCTCTACAACACAACGGCCCTAAAACAATAAGCAAAACATAACCCATTCTCATTCCTAAAAGTATTTGACAGTCACATTTTAACAGCAAATATCCAGTGGACAACTACGTTTTTAATGTTTTACACACTGAATAACTTCAAGGATGTTGCCAATGCCCAACACGTACACACCAGGAACAAAAGCAATTGCCCCCAGACTACAGCCACCTGACACCCTGACGAGGAGCCGAGCCTGCAGCAAAGCACGCAGATCCTCACAGCTTAGTAGTGACCGCGGAGCCTCGCTCCTCAGAGCACCGCTTCCAGAGCGCCTACAGCAAACGGCAGCAACTCTACCAAAACACGCAAACTCTGGGGCCCCAACTCAGAACCAGAATTGACCAGAATATCAGGAATATGGCTACTGAAGCAGCATCTTAATCAAATGTTCAGCCAGTCTTAGATAGACTGAAGTTTGAAAACCAGCATCATTGCTGGAAACTGAGAGTACTGCTTATCTTCATTCCGATTCCCTGAAATAGTTCTATTCCCAGGAGTCAGGAGAAGCAAAATGACCTTAAGCTCCTTATTCCTCTCTCCCCAGAGCCTCTCTCTCTCTGAGTGTTTCATCCTACATGCTCAATAAAAAGGCAGAAGAGGCGCCAGCCTGGTGGCAAGGTGGTTAAGTTCGTGCACTCTGCTTCGGTGGCCCAGGGTTTGCAGGTTCAGATCCTGGGTGTGGACCTACACACTGTTCATCAAGCCATATTGTGGCAGTACTCCACGTACAAAATAGAGGAAGACTGGCATGGATGTTAGCTCAGGGCCAATCTTCCTCACCAAAAAGAAAAGAAAAGAAAAGAAACCAACAAAAAAAACGCAGAAGAGCAAGCTAAAACCAAATTACTCTTAATCCTGAGGAGGAACCTGCTCTGCAGACTTCTGCTTTCACTGTGGGCTTCTCTTACCTTTGCCTGAGTGAGAGCTGCCTTCTTCACCTGAAGCTGAGACTGCAGAAGTTTGAAGTTTTTGGACCAGCCTTCTGTTTTCGAGTCACTGGTCTCCACTCCCAGGTCGTCATACAGGGACATCTTTTCAGTTTAATGCTGAAAAGCAAAAGGGGTGGAGTTTAAAGAATGCAAAATATAGTAAAGATTTCAAATCTTCTCATGTTAAAATCACTCAGTATGAAGGAATTTTAGAGGTAAAAGGTATCTGAAGAGATCACCTAGTCCAGGGACCTTCAGTGACAGAAGCCAAGACGCCTGATGTCACCAATCAGTGCCCCTTCTAATACACGCAGCTAGACCCGTGTGTTACTTGTAAAATAAACATCTAGAATTAATTTTCCTATCTAGAGGATCATGTGGTCAAGTAATTCGTGAGTGAAACCATTCTGTTCTATAGCATATAACGAGGTAAGACAGAAGTTCTAGATTCAGGGCATTGTTAATTACATATATCCAATTTTTAAAAATTTTAGTTTGCCTCAATAGCAAAAAGTAGAATCCCTACAAAAACACTAATTACCAGACTGACTTAGCACAATAAGCTACGCTTTTTTGGGGGCTACCCTTTCATAAAGAAAAAATTTAAACATATGCCCAGAAATAAGGAAAAAAAGCCGTAGAAATGATCTCACAAAGGCAGTATTTTCATAAATTGTGATTGATTGTTGCGGGGAGAGTAGAGGGTTACATCTTAAAAACCCTGACTTCTTCATGTCCCACCAAGCAGAGGTTTGTCATCTTCAATAACACTGATCACAAAGAGACAATCAACAACCTCCACGTGAACGGCCAGCACATACTATCCGTGCAGAAGAGGAATACCAGACAGCAGTCCCCCCTTCTCAGCCTTCTCAGGCGGGCGGTGGTCAGGCAGCATCTGCTGTGGAGGTCCACCATGAAAGCCCAGGGAGGGACAGCCGGAACCGGGACTCTGGGGGACACCTCTGCCCAAGGGCATGGTGGGAAGACCCATTGCAAACCCAGTCAGAACTCCGCAGCCCCTGGTGGTAAACACCTACTGCCACCTCTGACAAACCTCAGCAATCTGAAACCCACGACATGGCCCGCTTCTCAAAATAAGAAATCAATCTCTTCCTCACAGATGTAAAGAGAAAAAAATTCTGAGTGAAATTCCTAAATTGCAAAAAGAGCTTAGCACAGGTAGTTTCTGCCTTAAGAGCCACGTTCCAAAAGTCTGTCCGTTCCCAGGCCCAGACGGCATTCTGCCATAGAAACGGCGTTACACCAATCCTGTTGTGCCCGAGTCTGTCTCAGGAAGAGAAGGTGATTTAGACGCGAAGGAAAATATTTAGTTCCCCCCCCGCAGGTTACGTCTGACTTGGGGCAAAAATTCCTCTGGTGAATGCTGACTTCTCCACCCTCCACGAATGGAATCCTAAGACCCTGCTGCCCAGCACCTCGGCTGACCTGGTTCCACTCTGCGTGGGGCGGGGGCGACAAGGGTGGGACCAGCTTTACTCCCCCAGACTAGCTGTTCTGGTTTTGAGCAGGGCAGCTCTCTGCCTGGAAGACAGCACCCCAATAAACTTGCTGCTTTTCAGTTTTTTCCATTCCTTAATATTTGAACCCTCAGATCACCTAAAAGCTCTCAGTTTTGACTTCTAAATGAAAGGCCCCCAAGGGAGCGCAGGAGAAGGCGGATGACAGCAGAGCCCAGGGTTCTGGCGCTCACCGACATCACCGAACGAACATTGACATCACCGAACACTGACATCACCAAACGAACATCAAACATCGAGGCATGCCTGCAGGCTCCCCTCCTCACGGCTTGTGTGACAACTCACCAGCTCAGCCTGCGGCAGCTCGGACAGAGCTTCCTAGAGAGCACATCCAACAGGGAGGTGCCCACTGCCATCACTGCCAAAGCAGACGTTTTATCCAGGAACTTGGCATCGTGGTGTCAAGTTAAGTTTGAGTCACTGAGGCAAAATGAAGAACAAGTAATGCCCTCCATTTCCTAACTCAGTACGGCTGCAATGCGCCCATGTCTTCAAAGCATGGTAGGGAATCCCTCTGGGGTCCACCTGAGAACCTATTTTAATCCACGCTACTTAAACTCTGGGAAAACCTAGAGGCAGTTTGTGGAGCCCTCTGCTCTCTCCCCAGACTCAGATCTCTGTCTGCCCCAGCGCTGAGCAGGAAGTCAGGCCGACTGCACAGTTAATGCTCTATTTGCAAATCCACTCCCAGTTCATCTTCCCAGAAATTTCTGACAACAAGAACTTTGGCCAGAAGGAAGACCACCACACTAAAGAGCTTCAAAGGCTTTCCTGTACTTTTCTCCCAGCCTGCCTGGTATTCAAAACGAATCGTTCTTATCTAGATACATATTCTTAAACTTTAAATTTAACCTGAAAATCTCAAACAGAGCAACAGCAATGAAAAACAACGCTAAATGTCCAGCTTACTACTGTGGTTCTCAAAAACAAACCTAACCTAGTTTCATTTTTTGAGCCCTCCTCATTCAACTGGTCACCAAACCAAAGCCTAATAAACTACAGTTTCGTTTGTTCCATCTTTATTCTTATAAAGGCAAGGAAAGACCAACACATTCTGGGAAACAAACATAAACAAAGCTCTCTGGGAACTTACTAACAAAGATAAACTATCAAAATTTGTTTACAATCCAGACTCCACTTTATTTCTCCTAATATCTCTTCATAAGAAACTTGAGAACTTCATCAAAGAAGGTATCTACCAGCACGTTAGTGCCAATGGAACTAGGTTAACCAAATGCCCGCTGAACAATGGAGGGAAGAGATGCGCTTATTCATTTTTGCACCTCTAATTTCTAGCACAGAGTAGGCCTTTAATAAACATTTGTTGAAACAGTAACAATCAAATAAGATCTATGTGGCCACAGGAATTAGCAGCGAAATGACCCAACGCCCAGGGGAAGCCTGGTTCCGGAGACAGAGGGTAGACAGGTAGCAGAACATGAATGTACTTAACGCCACCATACTGTGCACTTAAAAATGGTTAAAATGGCAAATTTTATGTTATGCATATTTTACTCCAATAAAAAAAAAATAGGTAAGAGGGAGGGGAGAAGCAGCACTGGGGGAGGGGTTGTGAGGTAACAGGCTGCTGTTTAATGAACACTAGCAGCTCTCCCTACCCAGAAGAGTAAACTGATAGAAAGATTTCCCCGAATTTCGGGGCCAAAAATATTAAGCAGTGTAGAGGATCTCTGCCTCCAACAGAGTTCTTCCACCCAAGAATCCAATATTTAACAAGGACATCAGCGCTGAGCTAACGAGGTTTCACAAGATCATACTTGCTCTGATTCCATTTCATTTCTAGATAGAAGATGGCATGTTGACAATTCCATTTGATTAAGTTCACTCTGCAAGCTTCGGAAATCATTATGCAGCAAGGCCTTATGTTCATTTAAATTTCCTGTTTCTGTTCTCAAAAACCTTCAAAAACACCCTTTAAATATTAAAAACTAATGTCACCTTATCAGCATCTGCTAGCTTTTTCTGTAACCAGAACTTATAAATCAGATCTCTGCATCACAGTAAATGTAGAATAGCTTTCTTTGCCTTTCTCATTTTCACTGAACTTCAGATTCACAGAACTGGATTAATCACAGCAACAACATACTTGTTATCCATCCACGCATGTATGGCCTGCTTTTAATTATTTACTACAATGTGACAAGCGCCAGCAAATTCGCCAAACAGCAGCCAGGACAAGAAACCACACTCAACCCACACGGCCCCCCAATCCCATTCAAGTGATTTCCCCCACCCAGGGGTGAGAAGCAAACTGAATCCCACTCTCATTAATTCCTAGCTGTCCTCCTTTCTTGTAACTTCATTTACATAGCTTTATTCCATCTATTCCTTAAAGGATGTGTATATATTTTTTAGCCGTTTTAATCACTTATAAATATACCATAGTTGATTCATTCCTTCTCCCCACTGCAACCACTGAAATCTAACAAGTGCATTGACAAGACTCTCCCTGGACCTGAGCTTAACTTAATTAATGCTGAAATGGTACTTAGATGATATAACACCTTTATTTCATGAAGCATGGTGCCAAGTAATAAAAAGCACTGCTTCCTAACATTTGGATATACCTTAAGAAGCCAGGATCGAATGCAAATACAAACAGCTGGTTTTTATAACTTCTTTAAAATAACCTGCTATTTACTTCTTTTTTATGCTTTTTTTTTCTTAAGAAGAAACACAGAAAACATGGTTCTGCCAGAAGAATGATGACTTTTCAAGACTCTACCTAAGCTGGCGAAGTATTTTTTAAACACGTGCAACTGGTAGACAAAGAACACAGAAGTCTTCACAGAAGCGCCCACCTACTCATCCTTAAAGGGCATCTCTGAAGCCTTTGGCAGCTATTACCCCACAAAAACACTATCCCCAATTTGTCTCCCCTGAACATGCTGAGACCAGAGCAATGTTCACATGTTATGCTGCCTCCACGCCCTGCTGCCCATGGCTGACACGACTGTCTTACTACATCTTAAGCCCCCAAAGGTAAGGGCTGTTTTTGTCTTCATCCTTGTATCTCTAGCTTAGCATCATTCTTGGAACAGTGTATGCACTTTATATTTTCTTTTCATTTTTTTTTTTAAGGATTGGCACCAGGGCTAACAACTGTTTCCAATCTTTTTTTTTTTCTGCTTTATCTCCCCAAAACCCCCTGTACACAGTTGTATATCTTAGCTGCCAGTCCTTCTACTTGTGGGATATGGGACCCCGCCTCAACGTGGCCTGCCGAGCGGTGCCATGTCCGCACCCAGGATCCGAACCCTGGGCCGCCGCAGCACAGCGCGCGAACTTAACCACTGGGCCACAGAGCTGGGCCCCTATATTTTCTAAACATATCAGTGAGCGGATGGAAATGTTAATGCACCCACTTAAATCACATTGTTATGAAACAGTAAGATATGCAGATTTGCCTTTAAGGACAAAAGTTATGGTAAGTGGGATGTGACATAAGAATGGTAAATAGGGGGCTGGCCGAGTGGTTAAGTTCGCCACTCCACTGCAGGCGGCCCAGTGTTTCGTTGGTTCGAATCCTGGGCGCGGACATGGCACTGCTCATCAAGCCACGCTGAGGTGGCGTCCCATATGCCACAACTAGAAGGACCCACAACGAAGAATATGCAACTATGTACTGGGGGGCTTTGGGGAGAAAAAGGAAAAAATAAAATCTTTAAAAAAAAAAAAAAAAAAGAATGGTAAATATTAGGAGGCAGCCCTGTGGCCGAGTGGTTAAGTTTGCGCACTCCTGTGCAGTGGCCCAGGGTTTTGCTGGTTCAAATCCTGGTCACAGACATGGCACCGCTCATCAGGCCACACTGAGGCGGCGTCCCACATGCCACAACTAGATGGACCCACAACTAAAAACACACAACTATGTACTGGGGGCTTTGGGGGAAAAAGGAAAAATAAAATCTAAAAAAAAAAAATAGTAAATATTAAATTATCTACCATAATTAACGGGAGAAAAACTACTACCACTGCACAACTAACAATGAGTCAAGGTTTAAACAGGCAGCCTTGGTAAGAGAAGACCTTTTTATGACTAAATAGATAGTTCATGTAGCAAAAGTGAAAACGAAGCCTAAGGAATGCGGGAAGTACATGCAGACAGAAAGGAGCAGGAAAGGAATCACCAGGGGCGGTGCATGTTGCTGTCCACCAATAAACAGGGAAGAAAAGGCATCTGCCTCATGTATAAGATTTGTAAAGACTTTTTAAAGATCTGAAAAAAATTTTGCCTAAAATTCCACCTCTGGCACCCCTATCATAGTTTAGTACTTCCATCCATTCTCGTAGACTCTATTATCACCAAAATACCCTAGGCTGGAGTGTATTGCAAAGTCCACGGGAGTCACCTGTAATCTCGGGGAATAACAGAACGTCCTTCACGGCTCACTACTACCAAAGACGGCAGAGATTACCAGTGCTGGATCAACCGTTCCCAGAAGGTAATTTACAACAAACCAAGTAAAAAGAAACCCACTTTATCAAGTAACATTTGGGAACAGACAACAATTCTCCCCAAATTCTTATTTTCCATAAAGGCTCTCTCTAGTTATTACAGAACTCCACAGTCAGAACAGCTCTTCACTGCTAACACTTCTGTTACACCCTGTTATATTTCTGTCTCTCACAACCCACTCTCTCTATTCTAAACTGCACAGCACGCAGCACATTTCTTAATAAAATTCTAAAAATAAAACACCCTCGGTTTAAGTTACTAATATACTACCCCATATTCCCTAAATATCCTTATTACAGTCAAAATGTCTGCAGCCTTTATACCGTAAAAATGTTGAAACTGAGTTGCATTCTTTAAAAACTCCACCAACTGTTGGCGGGAGGCAGTCTTCATCCACCTGAGTCTATGGAGAATTTTGCCCTTAACCAGAACATCCTGTTTTGCACCCATACGCCTGGCTCTACCAGTAAGCACCTCCAAGGGCTCTCCTTTACTAACTTCCCAATCAACCTTCTAGATCTGACCTGAGTGCCCGTCCCCAAACCTCTCTCTGCCTTACCTGCGGCTTCCAGAATGCACCACAGTGCTTCACCTCTGCCACCTTATTTTCTCCACAGGGAACCTCTTCGCCATCCTGCACATTTAACAAAACACCTCCGAGACTCAGTTATAAGCATCACCCCGTCTTGGAAGCCTTTCCAGACTCCACTCGAGCCCCTCGGGTCAGCCCAGGCAGGGGTTTTTACGCCTGTGTCCCTAGAGACCAAACTCCAAGACTACGGAATCTTATTTATCCTGCAACCGCTGTTCATACCATATGGTCTGGGCAAGAGAAGATGCCCAAAAAATGCTCGATGATGGAATATTAGAGCTAAAAACCTCGCTTTAGGAGGACAAGGACGGAGGGAACGCCGGAGTCGTACCCTCCTTCACCTGTTCAGGTAAACCCCGGGCTCGGAGAGCTGTCAACCTCTGGAGCCCACGTCCTGCGGCGCGGGAAGGAAGCAGCTTCCTCCCTGCCCACTGCCCGGGCCCGGGAGGGGTGCGACGTGCTGGGCCACAGGTGACACAGGATGGCTACCCGGATCTAGGGACTGAGCAACTTCCTCAAAAGACAACCAACGGAAAGGAGGAAAAACGTCCTCGGGTCCGAAAGGGACGGAAAGAGACAGCCGAGACGGGGAGAGATCGAGGGCCTGGTGACCCGAGGCAAATAAAGGAGAGCGGCGGGGGGCGCGAAGGGAGACGCGGAGGGTCGCCCGAGCACGGGGCCCGCCTGGAGGCCCAGGGCGCCAGCGGCTGGGGGGCCGACTCGGCCCCTCCTGCACCCCCGGCGGCGCGGCCTACACCCGAGGCCTCGCGTCCAGCGCCGCCCGGGGACGCGCGCCCGCCCCGGCTCCCCGCCAGGCCGCCCGCCCCGGCGCACTTACCCGGCACGCCCGGCCGACTCTCCCCATGGGCCGCGGCGGCGCACCGGGGCCGAGGCGCCGCGGAGAGGCCAGGCTGGGCGCCCTCGGCGTGACCCGCGACGGCCGGACCGCAGCCGGCGCCAACTCCTACGCCGAGTCCGCAGGGCGCGCGCGGCGCGGGGTCAGGGAGCGCGTGCGGCCGGAAGAGAGGCGCGCCTGTGCCTGCGCCGCGGGCGCCTCGCCGCCGCGCCCCCTGCCGGCCGGAGGACCGCACTGCACCTCCCCTCCGCGGGCATCCTTCGCCGCCGCCAAGAGGGGTCGCGGTGGCGCCAATTTCTGAAATTTCAGACTCTCAGGAGAGCCTGGCAGTGATCCCAGAGGGTGAGGACGAGAAACGGTCCAAGGCTGCGAAGATCGTCTTGGGAGCCACCTGCATTCTACTAGGAGAGGGTGAGAAACCCTCCTAACCGTGCCCTCTCATTCATTCAAAACCATTCATCTCTATGCACGAAGCTGAAAAAACGGGAAACTGCTGCGCAAGAATTGGCAAAAGGCTTTGAATTAGGTGCACGACTAGAGAAACAGCAGGCATGGAGTTTAGGGTTATAGGAAAGAACCTAAATAGCCTCACAATTTAGAAATTGTATAACAAAAGTGGGGAGGAAAAGAGAAAATGGGATTTCGTGTCAATATGATTCTCACGACTGTGATTGGGGGTAAAAGTATTTCAAGCTAATAAAGCAAATAGTAGAGATTTAAGTATATATGTTAGTGCAAAGGAGCATGCTAAGAAAGAATAAAATCAACTAAAACCTGGTGATTAAGAAAAGGGAGTTAAAGGAGAAAAGAAAGAAATACAGTAGAAAATCTAAAGAAATAGATGATTAGGACATCATGTAATGTTATAATTATTATGGCAACCCAGAACAAAAGTATACACCTTTCAAATTATCAAAACACGTACACACAAATACAACAAATTAAACAAAACCACATAGTGAAATATTTGAAAAAGTCACAAGACAAAACGTCTAACAAAACAATATGACAGAACTAAGACCAAACATCTTACATGAATAAACGTATATGAGCAAAATTTACCTATTCCAAAAAATACGACTTCAGACTGGAACACAAACTGTAACACAACTCTTAGGTTGCATATGAGAAGATGTATAAAATAGAGGCATTCTGATAGTTTGAAAATACAAGAATAGAAAAGATATGCCAGGAATATGGAAACATAATGAAATCACAGATCACAAACTTACTATTACACAGGGTTGATTTCAGAGCAAAAGTAAATGAGATTAAGAACAACATTTTACAAGAGTTACAATTTACAATGAAAACTAAAATAGGAATATCTATGCACTGAATAACATAATTTCATTATTCATAGCAAACAGAGATATAGAGAGAATGAATAGACAGAAATAATTGGTATAGTCTTTGCCAGATTAAGGGCACAAGAGGTAAGTGAGGATAGAGAAGACCTAAAAATCTAATTAATATGGTAGATCTAATATAGCAAACTCTGTACCCTGAAACAGAGATTATATCTTTTCAAGTATCCTTGGAACATTCACAACAATTGGCCATATTTTAGGCCATAGAGAAAAATCTTAAAATATTCCAATAAGTGGAACCATATGGAGAATATTATCTGATCACAATTCAATAAATCTAGAAATTAATGATAAAACAGAAAATAAAACATTCCTACCCCTTGGAAATTTTTAACTATTTAGACAACATTTAGACCAAAAAGGAAAATAAAAACAAATAGATAATACTTAGAAAAGTATGAAAATGGCATATCAGAAGCCATAGGATTTAGCTAAAATAGTACTAAGAGAAAATTCGTACTTTTAGATGATTACATTAATTAAAAAGTTAGAATAAACTAAATAAAGCATCTATGCAAGAAGTTAGAAATAGAACAAAATAAATCTTCAAGAAGCAGAAGGATGTAATTAATAAAGATAAAAGCCCAAAATGATGCTGTATAAGATAGAAAAATATAGAATTAAAAAAATAAGTCCAAGAGGTGATTCTTTGAAAATAAATAGGTGAGCTGTTAATTAAACAAGAAACAGAGGAGAAAGCACAGATGTACAAAATATGGAAAAGGGGAATTCACCACACATAGAGGAAAGTAAAATTATCTTTTTTTTTAAAGCTTGGCACCTGAGCTAACATCTGTTGCCAGTCTTCTTTCTTCTTTTCCTTTCTTCTTCTCTCCAAAGCCCCCCAGTACACAGTCGTATATTCTAGTCATGAGTCCTTCTAGCTCTGCTATGTGGGACGCAGCCTCAGTACGGCCTGATGCGCGGTGACGAGGATCAAGGCTGCCCCAGGGAGAGAAGCCCCAGGCATCCTGCCCTACATACCGATCTATATCATCCTCTGGGAAGTATAGGACGTCCTGACCTGATTGTATCCAAAGTTATAGGACCACCCACTAACCAGACCCCACCTGCACTGACACCATTTTAATGACATTTTTAACATAATCTTTCCTTTGTCTTGTAAAGAAATAACTCACATACTTATGCCTTATAAATTTAGCCTTACCCTCAACTCATTGCAGCTCTTCACTGCCCATGGGTCCTGTCCCCATGCTACTCCATGCTAGCATGGAATATCCAGAGAATACTCTGAATAAAGGAGCCCTGCTACTAGACCTTGAGAGTCCAAGAAATCTTTCTTTCGACTCCTCGGCTCGCCGAACCCGCATCATTTCTTCTGGTGGCCCGTACAGGGATCTTGCTTCACCAGCTTATGAGCTTAAGTTCTGGTAAGTGCACTCTTCTTCTTTGTGCCTTCCTCTTTTTCAAAGATGGTTCTAAATTCACGTATTCATTGGGAACCTTCTCAGACAGCTGTATGAATCCACGTTTGCTGCCCATGGCTACTCTACGGGGCAAATCATAGCATTCAGCTTGAAGAGAATCAGTACCTTAAGCCTGAGGGTGATGAAGAATGAATTAATCCATTCCTTCCTAATCCTATCTCTAATATATAAATCTTACATGGGCACAAGGTCAACCACTTAAGTCATTAGGACGCTCGCCAATCTCCAAGACTCCCGTGGCAGGTTTCTTTTCCTAAGGCTGGATTGGGATTCCTCCCTATGGCTCCTGACCAAACTCCAAACCATGGGCAAGTAACAACTGGGACTCTGGTTCAAGGAAAGTACGAAACTCTAACCTTTGGTTGAGTATGAGAACCCTTTTTTGGGAGAATGGCTCCAGGACGCAATTGGGTAGAATGTCCCCCAGACCAGCAGAAAATTCTTCACTGTTTTTCTCTATTCTTTTTATCTCTGGGACCATTCACCAGGCACCTATTACTGCCAGGCATAACAGGGAAGATATACACGGGATGCAATGCCGGGGGACGCCCCCATCACCCCTTGCTGTAGGAACCCCACAGGAGGAACAACAGGTAGGATGCTGCCCTAGGTTCAGGGGGATTTCAGGGTAATGGACCCCTTTCTTTCATCTCTCTTAAAGTTACAGTGGCCATTTTGGTCTCCTTTTGAGCTTTGCAATTGAGAAACAAAGAAATCTTTAGAGTCAAAGACTCCATCCCTGGGAGGTCACCCCTTCTGGTTTCCAGACCTGATCACCCGGCAACCCCAAGTGGGGTGCCCTCTCTTGGTGGTTGATTTGTTGAGTATTTTAGGTGCCTACAGAGTCAGTTATGAGGATAGGAGACCTGTGATTCATTCTGTGAACTGTCCTACTAGGGTTGTGTGCCCTGGCACGGGAACTGTCATGTGACCCTTATCTTGATAACTCTTGGCAAGAGGCTGTGAGGGTGAGGCCCGATCTCCTGATCTCTTCTTTTCCTTTCTTTGTCTGTTTCGTTTGTCACCTCCTCTGTTGTCACCAAGTCGAGGTTAAGTTCAGGCTGGACCTGAGCAGAACCTGGACCGTGTGTAAAATTGAAAACTTGATATTCTTTTGCCAGAGACTTAACTCTCAATCCTGGCACTAGGAGCCCCAGCCCCCAGCCAGCTCCAGGCCTTTGCCTCCTGCTTCCCTGGCTCACCTTGTGCTGGCTCAGGGACTAAGTGCCCAGGCTGAGTGAGACTTGAATAAATCTTATAACTATGTCAATGCCTGCAGTCAGGCTCTGCACCCTTCTCTGGCCCGCTGTCAGTCAGACACCGGCTTTACCACCATGGGGAACATCCCATGCATCCCGGGAGACTCACCCCTCGGCTGCAGTCTAACTAATTGGAAGCACTTTCAATTGGATGAGTTATGCCCCAGAAACTCCATCTCGGAGAAAACCTGATGGGTTCTCTGTGCCTTTATGATGTAGTTGGAAAGGTAGATCAACTTATAATGTCATTTGAGTCACAACCCAGTTTCTGAGAAATCAAGAACAACTGTCCTTAGAAAATCCTTGTAAGGCTGGAAAAGCAGCTCTAGAGGCAGTTCAGGTTCCATCCATTTCCCTTATATCAAAGAGCTTGCAAATCCTCTAGGGACTGTCTAGCTCATCACTAATTCCTAAGACTGAAGAAAAAAAAGGGGAAAAGGAAAAAATGGCCATATGCGTGCTCTTGACAAAAAACCTAGCATCTTGAGTGTCTTCTCCACAAATATTGGTAAAAAAGCTTAAAATAAAATTTGGATTCATAACTAGGGAGCTTTGTATTACTGTACCTGATTCGTGGCAGTAATTTTAAAACAATAGCTGTGGAGATTTTGTGTATGTGTGTCTATATGTATGTTATATATGTGTGATATTTTACCTCTGGATGGTGTGGCCAAAATCAGGAGCTCTGTTTAATTGACTTAAAGTAAGTGCTTACATAAATTCTAAGTGTAATAGAAATTAACCCAATGCCTTTTAAGTTAACTTGATATAGATTAATCTTTGGCAATGAAAGCTTGTTCAAGATTGTTGGTTTGATTGAAATAGGCATGTCCTCAAAGTTGTCAGTATTTGGATATGATGCAGACATGTAGCCTGGGTTTGCTAGTCAAATAAGTTCATGTTGTCTGTTAGAAATTCATCAGCAAAATAATAGCTTTAAATGATAGCTAATTTTGTCTAATGTCTTATGAAGTTTTCGTGGGTAGTTGGAACATAATTGTTGGAAAACATGATTTAAATAGATAAAAATGAGTAAGAGTTTTCGGGTACAATAATGGTGTTTTATGGTCTGTATACTTGGGTAAAAAACAGTTTCCAAATTCTTTTTGGTAACAAACTAGAGTTTTGCCAAGTTAAGTTAAATGATAAAAATCAGTCGAGTATCTGGGTCATTTTTGGATAGGATGGAACACTGAAATATTACTGCCAAATGTATCTAAGTCATTTACTTTTGGCTTCTTATTTCAGAGAGGCTAAAGCATTTCAGAGAGGCTAAAACATACCTCTGTTTTATTAAGTTTTATTACTGTGAAGTGGCGTATTTCCCAGAAATTATGAAAAGTGTTTAAAATGTTGATATAAAAGGCAGTTTATAATTGCTTACCTTTTTAGTTTTTGCTAGAGTCTGTAAAGGGTTGAAAATTCTAATTAATACATGTAATTAAAGCTACTGGAAATTAAAAAGGAAAACAGCTTTGTGTACAAGGAAATTAAAATGTATGTTTTCAGTAAAGAGGGTACAAAGAATGGAAGTATTTTTGTTTGTTGGGTTAAGAAAGATAAATTTGTCCTAATGTACTAGAAGGGAAGAAAGAAAGCATGGGACAAATTCTGAATGTAAGAAGAAAGTTGTAGGTGTGTGAAAGAGAAATTCAGAAGTGAATTTAAGATTCTTTGACTGTTTCAACTTCTCTTGACTGTTTCTGTTGTCATTTTGAATATATACCTGAGCATTGTTTCATCTTTGAACAAGTGTTTTAAAATCTTTTGATATTTTTGACAAGCTTCTCCCTCAAAAAATATTCAAATCCTGAATGACGGCTTTCTTTTGACCTGGTAGAAGGAGGAAAATTTCTCTGAGGATTTTCTGAGGGCCCCTGAGACTTAAAGAAATTTGCTCTCTCTTCCCATGAAGAGAAAAATACTAAACTAATTAGGCTTATTTGGTCTATTAAATTACATGGGAAGCATTGTCAAATAAGTGATGATAAACTTTCTTAGGTGGTATTACGTGGATGAATGCTATTGATATAAATGGTTTAAAATTATATAACATTCCTAAAATTCTCATCCATCCCTGTTATCAGTCATAATTCTGGTTGTTATTTTAAGGTGTTGTATGTCACAGAAGTAGCCAAGTTTCTTTGTCAATTGCCCTTTTGAGTCTTTTGTCATTTGCAGATAGTTGCTGTTACTCTGATGCTTTTTGCTTTTGCAAATATGTCATCTTCAGAGAAATTCATGGAAAGGATTCTGACATAGGATTCTAAAGTACAGGTTTCTGATCAACTTTCAGATCATGAAACTGAATTGGGTAAGAAATTACAGAATTCTAATGGAGAAACTGATGACCTCATAAAACTGCTAACAGAAGATTAAGATGAAGAGTCAATTATATGGGACTGTATGAACTGATGAGGATGATTATAACTTTTTATAACTTTTGTTTGAAATGTTGAGTTTTTGATGTTTTGTTTTGTTTTCTCAGATTTAAGGGAATCTTTCTTTCTTTCTCTTATGCTAACTATGACTTATAGCAATTTGGTAAAATTATACCTTTATGAACAGAACTGAAACATTTATCTTTTTCTCTCTACCTGGTCCCTCCAGAATTTGGAAACTCAGAGAGTGAGTGAGTATGGTTATTTTGTGGCAATATAGTTATTTGCATAAATTCAATAAGAATCTGTTCTCCTTATAACAAGACACATTGGTTATATTACCGAGGCTTTGACTGGACTGTCATATTTGAGAGAAACATACAGGCTCAGATACAACAAGACAGCTTTTTAGGAGCAAAGGTTGGACTTTCTGGAATAAAGCCACTTGGAAATATTGGCCTGGTACCTTGTTTACAGAGATTCCAGCAACCTTTCCTGGTAAGTAAGGAAGCTCACGTATCTGGCAGGTGCGAGGAAGCTTGAAATATTTTGGAGGACCTCAAAAAGAGAGGAATCCTCCCAAATATGTAGGTACTGCAGGAAAAATCTGATGGCAAGTCCTTGGCTGGGCTTTTCTGGCCTCGAAAGACCTTTAAAGTTCAATCAGATTCCTCATAAAAAATTCCAGCAAAGCAGATTTAAAAGAGCCTATATGATCAATTGCTATTCTTGCTACACTTATGTAAACAATTGGACCAAGTTTTATTGAAACTACACTTATTTTGCAAATGAGCTAATCTTAACTTGACTATCTTTTGTAAAAATGAGGGTGATTCTAGAAAGAAAAATCATGTTTCAGTAGAAGCTATAGTACACATTCTAGATCTTCTCTTCTACAAGATTCATCTATTACTGATCATAATGTCTCCTTGTGGCCATCCGTCTCTGACACCTGGGAGCTCGCTGGTCACAATCAAATCTTTTCCTTCAACTTTCCTGCCCAAATACTAACTAGATTTGCCGTGTCACAGGTGGATCGTAAACAACAAGTTCCTAAGGTAAAATCCCCAACTTATCAATACACACAGGATGTACTCTATCAAATTTGGGACGAATATATTTAGCTCACTCCTACTAGTGGTCAGCTTAGCCAAAAGACCACTCTATGTTAGAAACAAACCAATCAGACTTGTGATACATGGCCTAACAGCACCCGACCTATGGGACAAATTCCCCGTTATATGTGTTCTCATATCATAGCCTTAAAAAATACTGATTGGTTTGGGACTGACTGGGATAGATGGCCCAGCATACATTGCTTAGCCCCTAATAGCACTCAGTAGTTATGTGGCTCCAACATATGGCCTTGGCTGCTGCCTGGATGGAGTGGATGATGCACCCTAGGCTTCATCTGGATACAAGGTAGAACTACATTTACTGTATCTCCTCTTGCTGACCTATGACAATGCTGGACCTGCTCTGTCTTCCACTGGTGTGATCACCCTGCCTCAATTTTCCTTCCCCAATTAGAAATTTAAAGTGTCATCTAGCACATGGAAGCCCTAAACAAACTTACCATGAAGGCATTAAATGATACACAATATAGCCTCTCTCTGCTCGATTTAGAAGTATCCCAAGTGTGTAAGGTGGTCCTCCAAAACTGAATGGCACTGGATATTTTGACGGCAGCACAGGGGGGCACTAGTGCCATTATAAAAACGAAATGTTGTGTCTATATTCCTGACTGCCATCAAAATATCTATGGCCTCCTATCCAATATGAGTCACCAAATTAAATCCATGTCTGACCCTACCCTATCCCTAAATGATTGATTGGACTCCTGAATAGGACCAGGTCTCTGAACTACTATCAAAGCCTTATTCATTGGGTTAATCATATTGCTTCTATTTCTTATTATAGTTTGTTGTCTATTTTGTTGTTTGTCTTACACATGTCAACAAAGTTTCACCTCCTGGACCACTTTTCATCAAATGATTCTCTCATCTCCAGAGGATCTGTATACCTTGTCAGCCTTGGACTCCTCAGGCACAACCTTCCAGTCCACTGAACTTCCTGCCTGTCCCCCTGTGGCCCCATTTACGGACAGCTCTATGACCTTGTACAGCCGGAAGTAGTTACAGAAGATTGACCATCATCCATATCCCCAAGAGATTTTGGGATCAAATGGGTTCAGGGGGCATTTTATGATGAGGATCAAGGCTGCTCCAGGGAGAAAAGCCCAAGGCATCCTGGCTTACATAACCGATCTATATCAGCCTCTGGGAAGTATAGGACGTCCTGACCTGATTCGACCTGATTCGTATCCAAAGTTATCGGACCACCCGCTAACCAGACCCCACCTGCACTGATACCATTTTAACGACTTTTTTGCATAATCTTTCCTTTGTCTTGTAAAGAAATAACTCACATACCTATGCCTTATAAATTTAGCCCTGCCTTCAACTCATTGCAGCTCTTCACTGCCCATGGGTCCTGTCCCCTTACTTCAGCTCTTTACTGCCCATGGGTCCTGTCCCCATGCTCCTTAATGCTATTCTCTGAATATAGGAGCACTACTACCAGACCTTGAGAGTCTAAGACATCTTTCATTTGACTCCTCAACTCACCCAGCCCACATCAAGTGGTGCTAGGTCTGTCCCAGGATCCGAACCAGCAAAAACCCAGGCTGCCAAAGCTGAGCGTGCAAACTTAACTACTCGGCCACGGGGCTGGCCCTAAACTTACCTTAAGAGATGACTTAGCTCAGTTTTATCAAGTTAGTCAGAAAATCTGGATGAAATAGATAATTTTTAGGACAACATAATTTCTCCTCAAGGGACTATAGACGAGTTATAAAATTTCAACAGACCAACTATCACAGGAGAAGTAGAGAAGAAAAGCAAAGAGCCGCTCCAAAAGAACACCAGGTCCAGATGTTTCCGCAGCGGAATTTTACCAGAACGTTAGGGCCGACGAATTCTGCTGTGCCGTTCCAGAGCCTAGAAAAAGAAGGCAAGCTTCAAATTTGTCATATGGAGGTAGCGCAGTAGTGATACCCAACAAATACAGCCCAAAGCAAACTGCAGCCCATTCTCGCTTATGACTCTCAGTGCAAAAATCCTAAATAAAATATCAGCATGGCATTAGGAGAGAAATCCTGAGTCCTGGAGTAAGGTCATTCCCAGAGCTGCGAGGATCAGCCCTGGGGGAGAACAGGAACTTTCTGGCAGTTAAGACAACGTGCTCAGGGCTGGATTGCTGGGTTACACTGATTACACTGATTATAAAGACATAATCAACAATCCGCATGTGAAAGATCAGCACATAATATCCATTTGGAAGAGAGGAATGCCATACAACAACAACAAGAGTTACCCCTCCTAAGCCTTCTTAGGTCTGGGTGGTGGTAAGGCAGTATCTGCTGTAGAAGTCCACCAATAAAGCCCAGGGAGGGACAGTCTTAGTCTGTCCTTACATGTCGGATGGGGCGAGGGAGCTCTCTTGGGGGTCTTTTTGATAAGGGCATTAATCTCACTTATTATGGCTCCACCCTCATCACCTAATTACCTCCCAAAGGCCCCATCTCCTAGTACCATCACTTTGGGGATTCCGATTCAACACATGAACTTTGAGGGCACACAAACATTCAGTCTACAGCACCTGGTATTTTGCAGAATATGTTAGAAGGAGCAAGCCCTGTAGGAATCAACTGATAGAGAGGGAGTGCTCAAAGTGAAAATGGAGCCAGACCATTAGCAGAGAAGGGGAGTGATCTGCAGCTCAGGGCTTGGAGGTAAGAAAGGAAATCTTCCCAGTCCACATTCTACAAGACCGGCACCAAGCAAGGATCTACATAACCCGAGAGAGGCAGATTTCTACGAGGAAACAGACTGTTCTCTTAGCTGCTCTGGTTAAGCAACTCTGCCAGTTTTTTGGCAGATATTAAATGCGGGACCCCACCTGTGTAGGGCTTACTGTTCCCTTGTACTACTGGCATTTTACTTACGTTCCCTCACCTTAATCCTCATGTAACATGGTGTAGAATTACATTCATCAGAAATTCCCCACTAAATTTCTTTGAGAACAAAGGCAGTGAGAGTGTCTTAGTCAGCCCAGGCTGCTAGAACAAAATGTCACAGACTGGGGGACTTAAACAACAGACATTCATTTCTCACAGTTCTGGAGGCTGAAAGTCTAAAATCAAAGTGCAGGCAGATTTGATTATTGGCGAGGGCCCGCTTCCTGGCTGGTAAGGGGCCGCCATCTTGCTGTGTGTTCACGTAGTGGAAAGAGAGAGCTCTGGTCTCTTTCTCTTCATATAAGGACACTAATCCCATCTTGGGGACCCCATCCTCATGACCACATCTAAACCTAATTGTCTCTCAAAGACCCCCACCCCCTAATATCACATTGGGGTTAGGGCATCAGCATGGGAATTTGGGGGGAGGACACAAACTTGCAGTCCGTAACAGAGAGAGAGAAAAGAGCCACAGTTCTCAGGGGCTCTGGACACTTCTGGATGCTTCCTTTTGAGGGGAATGAGGGAAATGTAGGAAGCAGGGGCTGCTCTCTCTGTCCTAAAGTCTGGCATGGCCAAGGTATGGGGGAGAAGCCCCAGGGGGACTTCCAGCAGGGAGACAGCCAGGAGCAGCATGGAAGAGAGAGAAGAAAAGATGTTAGCCTTTTCTCTCAGCAGAAAACACGGAGTAAGGGGAGAGATGTCCATACTGGAGTCTGAGGAAACTTTGCCCTTGAAACACTGTGTAAAATGCTGCATGATGCCCTGAAAAGGAATGATTTACTTTTTTTGGTCAAAGTTCCTCAAGTAGAGTCCATTGGCCCTTTGTTACCTCACCCATGCACCAGGCGGCGGAGGGGAGGGGCTGGCCTTGATTCAAGGAACAGTCTTCACAATTCTGTGCAGATGCAGTATTAGCCCCATCGTGCAGATGGGGCCACGTGAGGTGAGATGACTTTCTCAGATAACTATGACATGGGCGTCGTTAACAAGTGGCATAGCCAGGAGGCGAACACACACCTGATTCCAGAGTGATGCTCTGTGTCGGCTGAGGCCAAGAGAAAAAGGAGTCTTGGGCCAAGCTTTCAGGAGGACTTGAAACATGGTTAATGGAAAGGAGAGGGGAAGCTGTTCTTGAAAGAGGATATGTTCATGGAACATTTAAGAAATAAAATGAATTTCCTGAGTGCCTCTGATAGTTTCTGGCTCTCTACCAAGCTCTGGAGGAGAAAGGGCCCGGAGAGCAAAGACAGAAGGTGTCAAGACGGGGTCTCCCCTTCCCCTGATGAAAGCACAGGTGGGTGTGCAAAACCCCTGATTCTGAGGCCCACAACCTTTGGGCATCTCCAAGTGGACTCTGCTGTTTAGCAAGCCTCCCTAATTATCTGGCCTCTGGTTGGCAGGATGTTTATTACCACTCCGCTCTTCCCCTTCTGGCTGGAGTTTTGCACATTTCCAAATCATTCAGTCACACATTTACAGACAACTTTTTGGCTTACACACCATAGATGCAATCACCTCTGTGGTTTGAGAATTTTCTGGGTTTTTTTTTTTTTTTTTGAGGAAGATTAGCCCTGAGCTAACATCTGCTGCCAATCCTCCTCTTTTTGCTGAGGAAGACTGGCCCTGAGCTAACATCCATGCCCATCTTCCTCTACTTTATATGTGGGACGCCTGCCGCAGCATGGCTTGCCAAGCAGTGTGTAGGTCTACACCTGGGATCCGAACTGGCAAACCCCGGGCCGCCAAAGTGGAATGTGCAAACTTACCCACTGAGCCACTGGGCTGGCCCTGGGAATTTTCTAGTTGGATTCTCAGGAGGAAATCTTTTTTCCCACATGTCCAAGTTTACTAGAAACATGATTCTTGCTTCCACTTCCTGTCAAAGGTAACTAATATTACTTTTATTTTACAAACTGAGAATCTGAGGCTTAATGAGATGGAGGAAATAACCCAGGCCATGCAACTAGCAGGCAGGATAAACAAATTGTGGAGATTCGGAAGAGGGACGAGATAAGAGGCCAAAGGGACCAGCCCAGGCTGGAGAACAAACATCCCCATGGCACTTAGTGAGACAAGCTGTGTGATCTTTCTTCAGCACTGCTCAGCCACCGGAGGGAGCAGAGCAGGAAGGAGATAGAGAACTAATCCCAAACCAGAAATCAGCAGGAGATTGGCTGCAACAAAAGGAGCATAAGGGTGGACAGAGACTGGAGGGGGGTCAGGAGGAGGGAAAATAAGGAGTGGGCGTGCTGGAAGGAAAACAAGTTGTATGAGATGACAGTTGGAGCAAAATTATAATAAGATAAAAAATGATTTTCCCCAGGGACTCTGTGTGTAGTGATACTTCTGATATACCACTAAGGATGATTTTTGTTTACTTTTATAGATCTAAGCAGTTTTGTCCATTTTTCAGAGATTTACAAAAATCTTTTTCCCCACAATTTTTTCCTTCTGTCTTTCTCTATGGCTGTCTCTGCTCTGTAATGTTTATAATAGCAAACATTTAGAAACAGACTAAACAATAATAAAGACAGTGAAATTCAATTTTGTTGGGTGACCATTTAAGTGGAAGGATCCCATTTTTGTTTTAAAAACATGTAAATATGGACAGAAAAAGCATCTAAGGGATATTTGCCAACATGGTTTTCTCCGGGTAGGTGGGATTATAGCAATTCATTATTTATATTTTTTGCTTGTTCATATTTTTTCCTAGTGGAAAGTTTTTAAAGTATGTAGAATTTTCTCAATTTTAAAAAAATTTTTAATTCATTTTCTACCCATTGATGTCTGTTCTGGTTGTTGACGAGATTTTCTATAAATTTTTAATTGCTTTGATTGGTTGAAAAACAAATCCTTTCAATAAGGAATTTACTTTTTTAAAACCACAATTTCTGTGCATGACTTGTGACTTTAACGTGGATATGTTTTAGATGTTGAGTTTACATATGCACACACCTAAAATGGTTAATGAAATTATAAAATGTCTTTCTTGCTTTCTAGCAGTGCATTCCCACTCTTCAGGCAGTGGGACCGAGAGCTGGATCTGTGCACGGTGACTGGGTGGGGTCTGTTGTATTTCCACTGTGTTGTTTGGTGCCATCGCCAGTGTGCGTGGGCAGAAGCCAGCCTTGCTCCAGAACTTTGATCATAAGTACAGCTTTGAGTGACAACCTTAATGTGGTCCTCAATGTGTGATCTGGGCCTCAAAGCCAGATCAGTGGCTTACGTGGCAGGATCGGGAAATGAGTTTATCTGTGATCTGAGGGTTTTGAGGGATTAGCAAGCCTTTCAAGTTACACTCTCTCTTCCAATGGAGCAAAAGCGTTGCAGAGTAGTCGTGGGGGCTCAGCACAGAGCTGAAGCATTCACAGGATGGTGGAGGAGAACTGGTGCTGACTGTATGCTGGGAATTTTGACGTAAATCATCTCATTTATCCCTAAAAACCCAGCGAGACAGGTGTTATGATGAACGGGAAACTGAAACTCAGAGAGGTCAAGTAGTTTGCTAAAGTCACACAATTAGTAAACGGTTGAACTGTGCTGAGAACTCACGTCTGTCTGACTCTGCCTGAGTTTAGTGGGCTGTTTAATATAATAAGCTGCCTCCTGACGGGAAGGCAGTTCTAATAGTGACCAGGACAGAGATGCTATTACCAGATGCATCTCCGTTAGTCTACGGTTTCGTCTCCATACTCCCATTAGAACTCTCCTGTTCTTCCCAATCTGACAAATGATGCCATTTTTCAAGCACTTTCTATGTACCAGGCTCTGGGCCAAGTGATATACATACATTATCTAGTTTATTCCTCAGAGGAGCCCTATGAGGTAGGTGTCATCACCCTCATTTATAGATGAAGCCATGGCAATTTGGAGAAATTATTCACCCCAGGTTCTAAATACGTGATCCCAGAGCTTCCTGCTTCTCAGACCTGTTCTCTTAGACTCTACACCTTATTCCCCTAATCAAACATGAACACAGACCAAACTCACTGGGATGCCATCTCTACGTAGTGAAAAATACTCATAAGGGTGAGATAACATCTTATTTCCAACATCATTGCAGCAGGACTTAAAATTGTTGGATGCTTCCTTAAATTTTATTGAGTTCCATCATGGAATTTCTGAGCCCAATTTCTTAGAAACTCATCCAAGATCAGTATGTGTTATAGTTAAGAAAGTTAAGGACTTTATTTGACTTTGAGTCTCAAAGCCAAGGCCGAATGAGCCCTCCAGTTTTAAAAGGGAAAGGTAGCTTTGGCATTGCTCTTTGTATCTTCTCAGACGTCACCTAAAGCCACAGATAGGATCAGCAGCGGAAGTGCAAACTCCATCTTTGACCAGGATGCATCCATGACTCTGGACTCTGGGGAAGGGCTGCCATACGCAGGGAAAGAAAGACAGCAGCCGAACAGCTCAGACACCAGAAGAACACAGCTCTCCAGATAAGAGGCTTACACTGTGAGCAACACCAAGATTCCCTTGTTTGAACCAGTAGAAATGACACAGAGGAGAAGCAGAGGAGATGGGGTGGATGAGGAATTGCACTTTTGAAGGAAGCTCTCTGTAACTGAGGCAAGGTAGAGGAGAGAAACTGCCTTGTGAGTATCCTTGCGGCTGCCAATGGAGAGAAATAAAGGCTGAAAGAAAAGAATAGGCACACACTCCCCGTGCCTAAGAATTTCTGCTACTCTGGACCACGCCCCCAGGATATTCCCTACCCAAGCTGCCTGCAAATAGCTTGTTTAGGAGGGATTTGACTCATTGAAATTTCTACAAAAATGGAAAATGTAGTCCACACAGATCAATACAAAGTTATACCAAGAAAAAAAGGAAGAAAATAAAATTACCCAAGGAAAATATTGTGGTGGAACAGACGAGTCTGGGGACCAAATATATTGCCATGAATTTTTAAAATACAATGAAGCAATGGCCTCTACAAATAGGATCTTACAGCAGAGATTTAAGGGGAGATATGGTGGCAGAACAGAGGTAAAACCTGGGCTACCTGTGCCCAAAATTAGTGCGAAGGTCTCAGTGGATGTGGTACATCTGATAACAGACCCAGCTGAAAACATGGTATGAGGCTTGGATGGCAAGACTGAGAAAAGACAGCAAACTTAAATGGAAATGAACAGAGTCATAATTTTAGAGAACTTTCTAGATGAATTGGGATGGCACACCAGTAGAAAGGAATGCAATAGCTGGTGTGGGGTATTAGGTGTTTGAGAAGTTCAAGGAAATGGGAGCTATAAGGACAATGGGATTGGATAGTGTCTTAGTTCATTTGAGTGACTATAACAAAGTACCACAAGCTGGGTGGCTTATAAACAACAGAAATATATTTCTCACAGTTCTGGAGGCTGGAAGTCCAAGATCAAGATGCCCGCAGATTCAGTGTCTGGTGAGGGCCCACCTCCTGGTTTACAGAGTCTGTCTTCTTGCTGTGTCCTCACACGGTGGCAGGGGTGAGGGAGCTCTCTGGGGTCTCTTTATAAGGGCACTAATCTCACTCATGAGGGCTCCACCCTCATGATCTAATCACTTCCCAAAGGCCCCACCTCCTAATGCCATCGCCTTGGGTGTTAAGATTCTAACACGTACATTTGGGCCAAGGACACAAACATTCAGACCAGAGCAACAGCGAATGTCTACCAGTAAGTTCCATCGACATTTTGCAAACAGAAAATAACAAGCTGTGGGTGTTTAACAAGCAACTGAAAGTCAAGTTTGAAAGCCAGAGAAATTCCCTCAAGGCTTACAAAGCGGTTCTCATCTCCTGAGTAAGTGGGAGGGTGGAGAACACTGAAAACTATGCCCTGCCAGCTTGTCCCCTTGTTTTAAGATAATGTAAAGACTTCTTTTCCACAAGAGAAAATCCTCTCCTACTTGCCTCCAGCCATTAGCCTCTAGTTAGGGTTGAGCAGCAGCATAACCCAGACAGGGACTCTGTCCCTAGCGCTGCCGTATTCCAACAACCATCTCCATAATTGTGCAAGTCAGGCCTGTGTGACTGTCACTTCAACACCCTGCTGCTCGTGATGATAATTGCACCCCTCTCACGCATCCCCCCCATCCCCTGTGTTCTGGTGATTAAGAGCTAGCCCCTGGCCTCTGTTATGGGGGTATCATCACCCTTGCTGTCAGCAAGCCTAGCTGGGCAGCCAACAAGGATTCTACTCAGCTTGGACCATCAGAAAAAAGTGAAGGATGGTGGACCAGGAGGCTGAGGGAAGTCATCCCAATAAAAAGTCATGATCTTTTGCCCCACTTCCAGACCTGAGCCAGTTGCCAGACGCAGAACCCGTTAATGGAAGAGGAGCCAAGTTCCCCAGGAGGAAGGACTCTGTAACACCACTACAAGTACACATCATAATAATTCCCCCTGGTCCTTCACCCAAGGGACCTGAGGCCCTTTACTCAGGCAACTGTGCTGGGGAAAGAGAAATAATAAAAAAGTTTGAGGATTATTGTTGACATTGATACCTGGAGACCTGAAGGGTTATCATGGCCCTTTGTTCAAGTTGGGGAATAAGAGGTCAGATAATAAATGGAGTCCTGGCCAAGGTCCAGCTTACGTGGACCCACCCAGTAGTTTGTTTCTCCAGTTTCTGAATGTGTAATTGAGATCGACATACTTGAGAATTGGCAAATCCCTACCATGGTTCCTTGGCCGGTGGGTGGGGGCTGTGATAGTCGGAAAGGCCGAATGGAAGTTTCTGAAGCTCCCTCTTCCCAAGTCAAGAGAGAAAATAAAAAACAATACTGTGCTCCAAGAACTTGGAAGAATGGCAAAGACTGGTGCCACACTTAGGATCTAAAGCAGGACTTGGTCAATATTTTAGGCTTTGCAGGCCATCCAGTTTCTAGTGCAGTCGTTTGGCTTTGCTTTAGTAACACAAAAGCAGCTACAGATAATATGTAAATGAAATATTTCTGAGTTTGAGTAAAACTTTACTTATGGACGCTGGAATTTGTTTCATATAATTTCATTGTATCACAAAATATTACTCTTCTTTTGATTTTTTTTCCCAACCATTAAAAAATGTAAAAACCATTCTGAGCTTGCAGGCTGTGCAAAAACAGGCAGTGGGTCAGATTTGGTCCTTGGGGCATAGTTTGTGGACTAATGGTCATCTAAATAATGCAGGGTGGTGGTCCCCATCACATTTCCATTAAATTCACCAGGCTCACCTTGGAAAACATCAGATAGATCCTGAAAAATAACAGTAGAGTACCATAAAGTCAAGCAGGTAGATGCCCCCGTTGCAGCTCAATGTTATAAATGTCTCTGTAAGCACTGCTTTCTCTGCATCCCACAAATTTTGATAAGTTGTGTTTTCATTTTCATTTAGTTCAAAATATTTTTACCTTTCTTTTGAGATTTCTGTTTTGACTCATGTGCTATTTAGAAGCGTGTTGTTCAATCTCCACTGTTTGGAAATATGGTATTTTTGCCAGAGTGATTAATGCAGCCTTGGGTACATAACGTGTGGCAATATGGTTTCGCCAATGAATTCAGTCTTATTTCAATCAGAACTAGTTGCAAAAGACAACAATCTACATTTACAGTTTTGCACCAGGACCATGTTAACTCTCCCACCCTCTGTCATCATGTTTGAAGAGATATGGATAGTCCAGGCATCCTGCAGAACATCACATTTTGATATTTTGATAATCAGGTCAGATGAGCAAGAAATGGCTAGCTTGCTGGAAGCCTCTGTAAGACATATGAGCTGCAGAGAGTGGGAGATAAACCCTAAAAATATTCTGGAGAATTCTATGGATTTGGACAAGTGTATAATGATATATAGCCATCATTATAGTATCATACAGGTAGTTTCACTGCCTTAAAAATCCTCTGTGCTCTCCCTATTCATCCTCCCCAATAACTCCTGACAACCACAGATCTTTTTATCGTTTTCTATAGTTTTGCCTTTTCCAGAATGTCATATAGCTGGAATCATAACGTATATAACCTTTTCATGGTGGCTTCTTTCAGTTAGTAATATGCCTGTAAGGTTCTTCCATGTCTTTTCATGGCTCGATAGTTCATTTCTTTTCAGCGCTGAATAATATTCCACTGACTGGATAGACCACAGTTTACTTATCCATTCACCTACTGGAGGACATCTTGGTTGCTTCTAAGTTTGGGCAATTATGAATAAAATTGCTATAAATATCTGTGCAGGTTTTTGTGTGGACATAGCTTTTCAACTCCTTTGGATAAGTACTAAAGAGCACGATTGCTGGATTGTATGGTAAGAGTATGTTTAGTTTTGTAACCTTGAGTTTTGGCACATTGTGTCTTTCAAGGAAGTGGCCCATTTTATCTAGGCTATACAATTTGTGGGCGTAGAATTGTTCATAATATTCCTTTATTATCAATTTAATATCCATGGGATCTGTAGTGATGTCTCCCTTTTCATTTCTTTTCATTTCATTTTTGTCTTCTCTATTTTTTTCTCAGTTAGGCTGGCTAGATTTGATTTTATTGATCTTTTCAAGAACGAGCTTTTGGTTTCATTAATTTTCTCTATTGATTTCGTGTTTTCAGTTTTATTGATTTCTACTCTCTTTTCTTCCGCTTACTTTGGGTTTAAGTTGCTCTTCTTTCTCTAGGTTCCTAATGTGGGAACTTAAATGATTGATTTTAGATCTTTCTTCTTTTCTAATATATTCATTCAATGTTATAAATGTCTCTGTAAGCACTGCTTTCTCTGCATCCCACAAATTTTGATAAGTTGTGTTTTCATTTTCATTTAGTTCAAAATATTTTTACCTTTCTTTTGAGATTTCTGTTTTGACTCATGTGCTATTTAGAAGCGTGTTGTTCAATCTCCACTGTTTGGAGAATTTCCAGTTATATTTTTTGTTATTGATTTCTGGTTTAATTTCATTGTGGTCTGACAGAAGATATGGTATTGTTTCTCTTCTTTTAAATTTGTTAGAGTGTGTTTTATGACCCAGAATGTGGTCTATTTTGGTGAATATCTCATGTCAGCTTGAGAAAAATGTGTATTCTGCTGTTGTTAAAGGAAGTGGTCTACAAATCCATTACAAACAGTTGATTAAAGTGTTAAGTTCAGCTGTGTCCTGACTGATTTTCTGCCTGTGGAATCTGTCCTTTTCTGAGAGAAGAGTCTTAACGTATCCAACTATAATAGTGGATTCATTTTATTCACTTTGCACTTCTATAAGTTTTTACCTCATGTAGTTTGATGCTGTTGTTAGGTGCATACATGTTAAGAATTGTTATGTCTTCTTGGAGAATTGACCCCTTTATCCTTATGTAATGTCCTTCTTTATCCCTGATAACTTTCCTTGCTTTGAAGTCTGCTGTATCTGAAATTAATCTAGCTACACCTGCTTTTTTTCGATTAGCGTTAACATGGTGTATTTTTCTTCATCCACTTACCTTTAACCTCTATGTGTCTTTCTACTTAAAGTGGGTTTCTTATAGACAACATAAAGTTGGGAGACTTTTGATCTAATTTTAAAAATATCAAAGATAGAGGTGTTGGAAATATTTAGGTATTGGAAATATTTGGGAACTAACAGAAGAGAGCTGAGGACTCTCACCTCTGAGCTCTTCTGGTGGGCAGGCAGTAGGTCTTTACATTGTTTCTGGTGCTATTAAAATGGCCTATACTGCTATTGCCATTTTAGGACTGTGTGCACACATTCCAACTTTCCAAGATTTCATCAGCAGCAGTAGTAACTTATTTGCACTGGGTATAGAACTCAGCTCTGAGCTGAATACAGAAAGGGAACTTGCAAATGGGTTTGAGGTGCACAAAGGGGACTCTGGGTGGAAGAACCCCAAGTGCATCATATGGGTTACTGAAGTGGATATGTCACGGCACACATGAAGCACACCAAAATACACCCCAGACAGATGTCCAGGAATGGGTACCAGCTACAATTTCGCTCACTGTTCTCTCAAAAGAATAGCCTCACACAGGTCAGTTGGAATGAAGTTCTAAGGATAATTGTATTCTAATTTATGAAACTGGTGAATGCTGGGATCATTGTAACTACTTGCCACACTCCACACTGCAGATAAAGACCCACCAGCGTGCCAGGACACCATCATTTCAAATCATGGACTAGATGATGTTAAGACTCCTCTACCTCTGAGGAGCTACTTCTGATTTCCTTTTAAGGAAGAGGAAAGGAGAGGAGGTCTAGAAGAGAGACATTTGGAACGTAGGAGGATAAGGCAAGGCGAATCAGTGACCAGGTTGTCTTGAACTGACTCCTACAACATCATCTGTGTCCATTCTCATCTACAAAGGAAGCATGCACATTGGCTGAATCGAGTACTCTCTCCTTGGACGGCAAAGTCTTGCACTTTGGGCTTCCTTTCAGAAACTCTCTGGACAGAGACGATCTTCCTTCTGTTAGCACCGTCTCTCTCTCTTTTTTTTTAATGCTTTTTGGTGAGGAAGATTGGCCCTGAGCTAACATCTGTTGCCAATCTTCCTCTTTTTTTCTTTTCTCCACAAAGCCCCAGTACCTAGTTGTATAGCCTAGTTGTAAGTCCTTCTAATTCTTCTATGTAGGATGTCACCACAGCATGGCTTGATGAACGGTGTGTAGGTCCACGCCCAGGATCCAAACAGGTGAGCCCCAGGCCGCCAAAGTGAAGTGCGGGAATCTAACCACTCTGCCACTGGGCAGCCCCTATTAACACTTTCTTTTAACAGGCAACCAAAAATTTATCATATTTAAGTTTTTAAAAATTACATTCATATTTTAACTCTACTGGCTTCTTATACATTTTCTTCACTGGACATGTGTACCTAGATTCCCAGACACTCACGCAATGATCTCCAATTTTTCTTCTATGGGAGCTTGCACTCCCCTGTTAATTTTCATTTCAGAAGGTAATTTATTTCCAAGCTCTAGGATTTGGTGTACAGGCCACATACATACTATTAAGTATCTTATATAAAAACGTCTTTTGCAATAAAAACTTCCAGAAATCATCTGCTACCATTTCTTAAATATTCAATTACAAACTCAATGGATTATAGATTTATTCAATGGTTTATTTATGATCCTACTTGAATTCAGATGGCGTTTCAAGTTTTTTGTTGTTGTTGTCTAATAACTCCAAATAATGATTCTCCACAGTCCACTCTCATTGTCTAAAACTCACATTCTTAAACTAGAGGATTGTTTCCTAACAGGGAGCATAAGAATCAAGATGAAAAGTGTGGAGTACACCTATGTGTGTGGTTAGAAAAATGATGAAGTGACCTTGGGGAAAATGAAAAGTTTTTCTTCTGTTTCCCCCACCTTCTGTCTTCTGCCACGTTTCGAGATAAGATGGCAGCTTTCTGACTAAACAGCGCCAACTGTGTCTCCCCCATCATGTGAAAAGACCACAAACATTAAAGAGGATGTCTTTATCAAAATATCTGTAATTGTGACCTTCAAAGAAACAGAACCAGAATTGCTAGTGAATTTCTTGTTTTTTTCACGTGTATCCTTCCTTCCTTTTTTTCATTTCCTTTATATCTGACTTCTTTAAGCAAAAACACAGTTTCTCTCTAGTACAAAAAAGTTGAAAAACAGAATTTAATTTGTTTCCCTCTTCTATGATAGTTGGTTTTCCCTGCTCTAAGAAGAGACATTTTGTTTGTCTGGAACGGAACATGATCCCAGAAAGGAAAGCAGATCTGAGACAGCTTCTTCAAACCTGATTTGGGTCGTCCTCCTGTCAAAGCCATGAAGTGACTCTCCTGCACGCCTCTATGCTTTCTTGAATAAGAGAACGGAACGGAATTGAACAGTCATTATAGAGTCATATAATCTTAGGGTTGGAAGAAACTATAGGCCCCATAACCTATTCAGTGCTTAAGTCTTTTCTATTCTACCCACAATGTTGAGATTTCAGGGTGCTAATTAATCTCATCTCTCTCCCTTCTGAGTTCGGAACCTGCTGAGAAATGAAAGAAGGAGTGTGATATTGTAATTTATAATAAGAAATATACATTTGGTCTTCGTCCCCATTTCTGGCACAGAGGTCCCAAAACCCTTGGAATTTCCTAAGTGATGAGAGTGATACGGGCGTCTTTTGTTATGTTAATGAGGTGACAGGTGGAAAGCCCCTAAGGATGGAGATGGGTAACCAGGGGAGCCAACTGTGTGATTTGAGGGTTGGAAATTTCAGTTCCACCCGCCAGACCTCTGGGAAGGAGAGAGGGGCTGGAGGTTGAATCAGTCACCAACGGCCGATGATTTAATCAACCACTCCTAGGTAATGAAGCCTCCATAAAACCCTCAAAGGATGGGGCTCAGAGAGCTTCCAGGTGCAGTGAACACGTGGAGTTGCAGGGAGAATGGCACACCTGGAGAGGACATGGAAGCTCCGTGACCTTCCCCCATACATTGCCCTATGTGTCTCTTCCATCTGGCTCTTCCTGAGTTGTATCCTTTTATCCTAAACAAGTGATCTACTAAGTAAAATGTATCCCTGAGTTCTGTGAACCGTTGTAGCAAATTAAACAAACCCAAGGAGGTCGTCATTGGAACATCCAATTTGCAGCTGGTTTATCAGAAGCACAGGCAGCAACCCGGGCTTGTGACTGGCATCTGAAGCAGGTGGGCAGTCTTATAGGATTGAACCCTAACCTGTGGGATCTGACACTATCTCCAGGTAGATAGTGTCAGCATTGTGTTGAATTGTAGGACACCCAACAAGAGTCTGAGAATTGCTTGTTGGTGTGGAGACCATCCCCTCCACCTCCTACCTCGCATGTTGGAATTGATGATCAGAACACAAATAAGGAGGAACACAGAGGTTAAATACTGGCTTTGCTGATGGTAAAGCTGGGTTGGAGAGGGTGGTAGATCTGAGACCTAAGCCCATGTTCAGACCTTGCAACCTACATGGGGAGAACTGGATGTGCAGAACAGACACTTGCCCAGCCCTCTGTGGGAGTGACCTGCCTTGAACCTTTCCAAGGCAGAGACTGGAGACAGCCCTTGACACACTGCCTGGCTGCCACAGAAACACAGACCATAGACAATGTCTGCTAGACTCTTACCATCTTATCAATCAGGTACTCATGCTGGGGAAAAGGCAGTGCGAGGGGAGAGAAGGTAGCAATTTCTACCCTATACTTCCAGTGGCCAGAAACTCATTATCCAGAAACTGTCCATATCTGGACAGTTGTGACTTCTGGAAAATTCTTTATGTAGAAGTGAAATCCATATTGTTGCAGCTTCTGCCCTTGAGCACCTGTTCTATTTTGGGGGCCTTTTTAGAATAAGAATAACCCCTCTTCCACATGATAACCCTTAAAAAGCTTTGAGATATACTTTTAGACTATATCATAGCCCATCTTCTCTCAGTTGAACATCTGTAGGTGCTCAAATGAACAGTTTTTGGTCCACTCACTGTCTAGGTCTGTGTATTAGATGATATTGTGATAGCTATGTTAAAAAAAATCACATTCATTTAGAAAGGACAAAAAAAATACCAAAAATTCTTCCAAATAAAATGGGAGTAGGGAAAAGTAACTAAATCTGTAAAAATTATTTAAAAATAATAAAATATTACATTAAATGATGAAATAATAAACTCTCTCATGAAAATTTAGGAAGTGGACACAGACGTCCACTCTCATCACTGTCGTTAAATATTGTTTTGGAAAGTTCTGACTAAGCAGTAAGACAAGAAAATGAAATAAATGGAAATAAGACATTATTTCAATGGCAGATGACATCATCATATTGTTAGAGAACCAGCTATGATTTGTCAAAGATCTCTGACACTGCTTTGAAATTTTATTTACTAATTCTTGCTGTACTCCAGGAGATTTTACCTCATTAAGAGTTGTTAACTACTCTTTCACTATCTCTTCCTCTTAAAAATACAAAAAGCTTTCTTCCTTGACAAAAATAAAAACAAAAAAACAAAAGCAAGATGAGAATTAGGCTCCTTGTCTGTTCTGTACTATTAACTATTCATTACAGTGCTGTTTTGGGTGTAATTCTCTTTTTCTTCTTTCAAACTTCAGCCCAATTTGAATTTTAGCTTTTCTAACTCTGTTCTACAAAGCTGTGCCTCATAATCACCATTGTTTGCTTTTTCTTTTTTTCTATTATGTACTTTTGAAATCCTAGTGTTGCAGAATTCCCTGTTTAGTCATTTAATTTCCTTCCTTGCTGGCATCATTCTTTGCAACAATACCATCAGAAATTAAGTGTTTTAGCCTTCCAACTTTCTCATGCCATCTTTCCTCTCCACGTCTTATGCCATCTAATTTTATCTGTCTTTTTATGAACTTTTTGCAACATTCCTTTCTAAACGTAAATGTATATGTCTGATTACTTCCAGTCTTTCCCTCTATGGTTATCAAAAGTTCTAAGAAAATAAATAGAAAAATTGCCACTTTGCCCCCAAATTCCTGCTACTTCTACCGTTATCCAATTTTTCTTCTTTGTTAGAATTACATAGAGAAAAGATTCTTCAAGTGTAGTTTCCAGGCCAGTTGCATCAGCAGCACCTGGGAACTTGTTAGAAATGCAAATTCTCTGGTCCAGCAAATGCCACATATAGGAAACCAGAAACACTGGGGATGGGACCCAGTGATCTGTGTTTTAACAAGCCCTCTGGGTGATTCTGATGCATTCTCAAGTTTGAGAACCACTGACGTAGAGGATGGTAATTACACCATTTATCTCATCCAAACCTTCTTTTGAATAATGAAAATTCTAAAAACATTCCTTCATCAGAATGTATCTGGCCTCCATCTTCTGCAATTCATATTAGGAATGTGTTTTTTAAAATCTTCATCCAAATATTTCCTGGCTGCTTCTATTTTCAGGGTGATTAATTTTCACGTAGACATCTTTTTGACATACTGCAATATTCCTTCTTATCTCCTAACAAGCCTGCTTCTTTGAATTGGGCATGCTGTTTCAATAGTATATTCTAATCTTAGGTATCTATCAGTTGATAGTCAAGCAACTGCTTCTGCATTCTTCACGGAGTGAATCACCCATGCTATATTTTTAAATGGTCCTACTGAGTCTAGGGATCTGTGATGACACTTTCAGTCCACCAGAGTGGGTAGGGAAAGGCTGGGTTGGAGAGCTTTGGGTCCTCCACACCCACTTTAACTAGAGTGATTCTGCTTTTGCCAATTTTAAAATTGAGTTTCCACATTTAATATAATTCTTTTTAAAAAAAGAAGAGTGTTTTCATGCTTTAAAAACTGGGTTAAGTAACCAGAATACGAGCCTGTCTAAAAGGGCTTAGGTAGGGCCCAAAGATGAGGCAGGAACCAAATGTCCAAAGCAACACTTGCCTAGTCATTACCATCATTGTCAATCAGAAGGCACTCATATCACTGGCATTCTTGACCCACAGCTCCACATGGAAAACGGCAGCGCAAAATGGATGCCACCAGCCTCGTTCTTGGCCCTCTACTTCCCACTCCATCAGTCCAAGGAGTTAGTCATTCCAATAAACATTTATTCCAATAAACACTTATTGAACTGTGACCCCCAAGTTAATCCCAGTCCCTGCGACTTCAGAAACTGACTCCAGACTTGACTTTGCTGTCCATTAATGTGGATGCAATCAGCGTCCATTCTCTTCTTGTGAACTTCCCTGTGTAACAGTGTCATGGTTCCTAAGCAGGTTACATGTGTGAATGTCTCTTTTCTTCACCAAAAGTATAAGGTCTTACATTTCACCCTGATGGGCTGGAGGGAGGAAGAAGCGTATGCAAACGAACAGAAGAACAAGAATACAAAACAGGAAACTAAATCATCATAGTTAGTGGGTTTTTGATGTAAAATGTTTTATTTTATTTTTATTCTGTGGGCTCTACTTTTAAAAGAGATCCTCAGAGTGGGTGCTTCTCACTGTCCCCACTTCTGTCCCCTCAGACCTAGCCACCATTATCTTTTTTTTTCTTTTACAGCCAGCACCATGCTTTTTTTTTTTTTTAAGATTGGCACCTGAGCTAACAACTGTTGCCAATCTTTTTTTTTTCTGCTTTATCTCCCCAAATCCCCCCCCGTACATAGCTGTATATCTTAGTTGCAGGTCCTTCTGGCTGTGGCACGTGGGACGCTGCCTCAACGTGGCCTGACGCCATGTCCGCGCCCAGGATCCCAACCGGCGAAACCCTGGGCTGCCGCAGCGGAGCACGCAAACTTAACCACTGGCCATGGGGCCGGCCCTCTAGCCACCATTATCTTGCTTGGACAACTGCAATAATCTGATTGCTTCACTCAAAATAATTAAAGCTGTGGCTAGACAGAGTGAGAATAGAAAAAGACCCTCTTTCTGGTTGGAGGGTTCTACATCTCTGCCTGCTCTCTTTCTTGCGAGTTGCAATGCCTTCAGCAGGAGGAATTTACCTCCCCATCCCATTGGTGTCATGCTGGGCCTATGACTTGCTTTGGCCAATGGAATGTGGCCACTGCACCAAAAAACCTCTAAGAGCTATTGCATGTTTCTGCAAGCTCTCCTGCTCGATTCCTGTGGCATAAGACTGGCACGTGCCAAACAGGGGCTGATTTTCTAGCTGAGATCTGAGAATGAGAAGACCAAGATGGAGCTGAGTGTTAATCTACCCTCAGCCTGGAGCAGGGCCACAGCCCATGGCAGAGCTGCAGATGATCCTCAGTTGACATGCAGCATGAGTGAGAATCAAACTTTTTTTGTTATAAGCCATTGAGACTTTGGAGTCATTCATCACTGCAGCAAAACTGACTAATACTCGCTCTCACCTCTCACACCTTCTCATATCTACTAGAATGTAAATCTGTGAAAGCGAGGACATGATTTTGTTCACTACTGTTTCCCTCGATCCAAAAATGGTGACTGGCACATAATAGTTGCTCAATAAAACTTGAATGTGACTTCTCCACTAACAGTCCTTGTCCTCCCCTCTCTCTCAGGTGACAACCTTGCTTTTCATTTTGATGAGAAAATTAAGCAATCAGAAGAGATTTATCTCTTTTCCCACCAGCACATTTACTGGGAGACCTACCTCTGACCCATTATTCAGCATCTCCCACCTGTTACAGTGGAAGGACTGTCTGTGCTGGTGTCTCAGGCTCATCCTTTCATCTATGCAACAAATCCTCTGGACTTTCTCTTACTCAAAAGCTTTGTGCCAGCATTTCTTCTCTCTCTATCTCTTCGGCATTTTCATCAGCATACCACTATACCACAATAACTCCCTTCTCAGAAAACAAACAAAATAATTTTTTTTTAAACTCACTAATTGCCAGAGGTTAGAGGGGAGGGAGAGATGAACAGGCAGAGTACAGAGGATTTTTAGGGCAGTGAAACTATTCTGCATGATACTATAATGGTGGATACACATCATTATACATTTGTCCACACCCATAGAATGTACAACACTAAGAGTGAACCCTGATGTCAACTATGGACTCTAGGTGATGATGGCGCGTCAATGTAGGTTCATTAATTGTAACAAATGTACCATGTGGTGGGGGGTGTTAATAATGGGGGAGGCTGTGCATGTGCTGGGGCAGGGGGTAAATGGGAAATCTCTGTACCTACCACTCAAGTTTTCTGTGAACTGCCCTAAAAAATAAAGTCTATAAAAGTAGCTCAACTCTCCAGCTCCCCACAACTCCTTCCAGCTGCTGCCTGATATTCTCCCCTCCCCATTACAGCACAACTCCCCAAATGAGTTGTTTGTCCACCACCTACACAATATCTCCACTTAGATGCCAGTTACCTGGTCAAAACAGAACTCTTGAATCTACCTCTCCCCCATAACCTTAAACCAACTTCTGCTCATCTTCCCTTTCTCAACATAGCAACATCTTTCACTGAGTACTCAAGCCAAAGATCTGAGTCATATCTGACTCTTCTGTTTTCCTTACAGCCTCATCCAATAAATCAAGCAAATTCTGTGGGCTCGACTTTTCAAATAGATCCCCAAAGTGGGCACTTCTCACTGTCTCCACTGCTATCCCCTCCAACCAAGCCACCATCATCTCAGCTTGGACAACTGCAATAACCTGATCGCTTTACTCCTCTGCTCTCAACCTTCCCGTGGTTTCCTACCAACTCAAATAAAATCCCAAACTCTTGACCTGGTCTACAAATCCTTAAATGACCCAGCCCCTCCCTACTGTATCTCTTGCCTCTGTCCTTTGGCTCATCCACTCACACCAGCCTGCTTGCTGGTCCTGGAACATTGAGTTCCTTTGTACCACAGGCATGCTTTTCCCCCAAATAGCTACATGGCTGTCCCCTCACTTCACCCAGGTCTCTGACCAAGTGTCACTTCCTCAGAGGGGCTTTTCTTGACTCCTCCACCTAAAAAATCATCCTCTCCATCTCCACCCCTGGCAAGCTTTAGTTACCTGCATTATTTTTCTTTGTAACATATCACCATGGAATATTACACTATATATTCATTTGTTTATTTGCTTATTGTGTTATCTCCTTTACTAGAAATTAAACATGATAATAATGGCAAGGATTTTGTCTGTTTCTTCTCACTATAATGCCAGTGCAATGTGCCTGGCACATAGTAGGTACTCAATAAATAGCAGTGGTAGCGTGGCACCAAAAATGAGCTCAGCAGAAAATTAAGAATTCTCTTCTTTGTATAGAACAGACGCATGACTCACCAACATGGGGAAATCTGGGTAATAATAGGAGAGAGATTTTTTTTTCAGAAAAACATGGCTAGGAGAGAAAATTAGAAATTAGTCTTAACTTCACCATGGGTGAAATTAATCTAGTCTCAACAGATCTCAATCTGTTCATTTATCAAACAAGGAACAGAATATTTCACTATGGTTTGGGGAGGAAAAATTGAGGTTACTCAAAAAGTTTTTAACTTCTCAGAAAATATGAATTTTGCAAATTCGAGGTATTGTTAATACCCAATCTGGCTATGACTGATGAAAGAGATATTTGGATTCCATGAATTTAACCACTTGCTAATGTCACTTCTAGGTTCTTCAGACAAGCTCTTTTGTTCTATTTTAATCCTCCAGATGTCATATAAAAAAAGTTTGCCTATTGTGAAATAATCCTCTGGCCTCATTACCCAGAAAGTCCCTGTTTTGTTTTTGTTTTTTATTTATTTCTGTGTTGTTTCATTTTGTTTTCTCAAGCTCTGAAACTAGAAGTTGCTAGAAAGAATTGTGGGGTGAGCTGAGTTTTGGTGGAGGGGGCACTTCTTTAGGCTCAGAACCTACATAAGCCAAATGTTGTCCTCTTCCCTCCTTGCCCTCCCTTGGCCCACATACTCAGAAGACAAGGATACCCAGCTCAGGTCCTGGAGGCCCATCTGCTCTAAAGGAGAGCTGAGTTCAGAGCCAAAGGGAACACACTGTACTCCTAAAAGAAAGGAATTTACATCAGCTGGCTAATTGCATCCAATCCTCTGGAATCGTGATCAAGAATACAGACTGTCCTGCCTACTGACGCTGAAGGTGTGAGTACAGTCACACCCTTTGTAACATGTTGCATAATTGTGGACTCAGATATACCACAATCGAAGCATTTCTCCTCAAACCCAATTCCATAAAGGAAAAGCCTGATGAAAACCAATTAAGGCTGATACTGTATTAACCTTGTCTCCGCAAGTCAGAGCTCTAAAAGAATTTTCCATGCATTCATTAAACAGATACTTACTGAATAGCTAGTCTGTGCAAGGTACTGCACTAGGTACAGGGAATAAAACAGTGACTTAGAGGCATCTTCTGCTTCTGAAGACATGTAGAGTCGTGTTGGGATAATCCGACATGTCTCCAGGAAGCTATCACACAGTTACAAACTGGAAAAAACATCCTGAGAGAGATGGATAGTGGTGTTGTTTAAGAGGTGGATAGCCCTGGGAATCTGGTCATGACACCACCCCTAACTTGAGTAAGTGTGGGCGTTTCACAACCACATTGAGACTCAATGTCTTCATCTGTAAAATGGAAATTGTGATAGTACATTGACCTCATCCAACTGCAGCCAGAAGTCAACGAGATGACACATCTGAAATGCTTAGCACAGTGCCTGCCCTGCAGTATGTGTTAATGACTGTTAGGGATTATTACTGATATTTCTAAGATGTGGGGGAGAGAGGGCACTTCCAGCTGGAGGGACAAGGTGGGAGTTCCTTTAGGGGGCAGCATTTGAGCTGGATCTTAAAGAGTGAGTTAGATTTGGACTTAGGGATGTGGCAGAGAGAACCAAGAAAAGAGGAGGCCATGTGGGGGATTAGTGAGCAGTTGATGATTTTTGTTGTGTTTTATTGTTTGTTTTCCTATGTAGCACAGACAGCTTGAAGAACAACAGTGGAGAATTCATGTTGAAGAGACAGGCTAGGGAAGATGATAAAGGATCTTTAATGCCAGGCTCAGGAATCTGGGTTTAATTTCAAAGACATTCCTATGACTAAATTTTGGATAAGGGAATGGGAAAAAAAGTTATAGTGTTTTTCAGGAAGATTGGACTGGAAGCAACGGGTAAGAACGATGGAAGAGTGGGGAGATACATCTTGGAAAGCCAGTTAGATGTCTAGACAAAAAGAAAATGACACAGGTCTGCTTGCACGTCCCCTCCAAATATACACAGCCCACTGAGCTCAGATGGAGCCCCAAAATCTGCTCCAGGCAGCTATTGGTACTTGATCAGTGCTGCCTTGAAAGACGAAATGTATTATTATCCATCCCTGAAGCAGGGCCACAACAGAAGAATGAGAGGGCTTTGGCTGATGTCCATCCAGCAAACACATCCTGCTCTCGAATGGAAAGGGGCAAAAGAAACCTGACTTTTCTGACAGTCTCTGTGGGATCCAACAGGAACAGCCATCATAAGCTGAAAAGTGATAGCAAAGTCAATTTTCAACCATTAGAGAGGGAGGACTCAGTTTTTGGTTCATACAGACAAACTGTTCTCTCCTGGTATTTTCTAGGCAGGGCCGTGCACAACAGTCAAATAGCTCCTTGGAAACTAGACATTTGAGTAGAAGAGAGTTATTTGATTCATAGTGGATTTTGGTTTTCCACAATACCTCTGTGCCCCATCTAGTAAGATCTGGTGGAAATTACAAACTGTAGAAATTCAACTCAGTGTCACAATAACAGGATGCACCTGTAGATTTCGTAGAATTGGCTGCAGCATTCTCTCAACCCCAGATTGAGAGAAATAAGACTGTTTGCATAGCATCAACTGGGGCAAAGTCTGAAGCCGTATTATGTACCTCTCAGTGATGGAAGGTACCAACCATGGCAGATGCTGTCTACCCAACCACCCACTGAACACACAGGGATTGAAGACCTCCATGCTCCACTTCTCCTGCTCTGGTTGATTTGCTATTCGGGGAATTATCAATTTGACAGATGTGTTTGCATTTAGTTGGGGATTTTTCTGGTCCTTAACCCCCATAATTAGATTCCGGGCTCTTTGAGAGCAGGAGGTCCTTTTTAATTTGTTTTTGAATCTCCCAGACCCTGGGTGGAGTGCTTTGTTTCTGGATTCTTAATTGGTATCCACTGAACTGAATTACATTAAAGGAGGCACCCAAGAGCATGTGGACTATGAATAAAGTAAAATGTGGGACCTCAAGTGGAGATTTCAGGTGCACATCTAAGAGACAAAGGATGAAAGGACAGAAAGGGCTGGGAAACCACAGGCCTGGGCAAACAACCTCTTATTGAACCTAAAAAGAATACCAACTATGTAAACAACAGGCTCCCTGCACCACCCCTGGTCATTGGAAACCGCTATCCAAGAAGGCCAACGGTTCTCTTCTCTTTGGATTCTGACTCTGAGATCACAGCTCAGCAAATCACACTGCTAGAGAAGGAGAGAGCGAGATGAGAGAGCGAGGCCGCTTTTATGTGGTGCAGCTGGTAAGGCAGAGCAGGCCTGAGTGTTCAAAGGACACTGCAGAACCTATCAGTCATTTCCCTTGTCAAAGGGCCCATCTCCTTCCTTTTTGAGTAGATTGTGGGCATCCTCAGAGGAGGGATATGTCTTAATTTCTTCAGTTTCTCCCAGATCTTAGCATAACGCTTTGATTGTAGGTGCTCAGTCAACGTACTTGACAGACGTGAAATTCTTTCATCTGAGTTTCGCCTTTTACTGTCCTTGGAATTCCCTTGAAAATGCTAGTAAAACAATGAAATGGTAAAAAGGACAGCAGTATGAACGAAGAGAGAGAAATCATGTGATTCCTGTGCTATTTTAGACTTCTCTCTTGTCCCTGTCTCACGGAGAAAGCTGTGCTCAGCATTTTAACACATCCTTAAAGCTAATTCATCTCCAAAAGGCACGAACAAGAAATGGGAATTTCACTTAAGATATTTGTGGAATGTTGTGGAAAAGGGTTAACATTGCAAAACAAATTGCAAACTATCTTCCAATGATTTTTAAAATCTCTTTTAAGTTCTCTATTATTTCCCCAAAGTTCCCCTTAATTTTTCACTCTATCCTAATCTCTTCTCTGCCACTCTCCCTCAACCCTACTTCTCCACTGTCTACCGTTACTTTTTCTCTGTAGAGCAATTTTTCTCACCGTTGGCATCTCCAAGGTGCACGCTCATGCCCACCCTATCAAGCTTGCTTTGGAAAACTCATGTTTTACCATCTGCAAACAGCAATAAGTGCATTCAACAGACAGTTCATCTTAGCAGCCTTTGGTCTCCAGTACGACAGCATCTTCAATGATCAGGAGTTAGCAAGCTATGGTACCCCAACACCGAGTGAGACTCACCATCCCTCACCATATTCACTTCTTTCTTATCTCTTTCTTCCCTATCCCACCCTTTCTCGTCATTTTTCATTTTTGCATTCAATCATTCATGATCCATTTCTTTTATCTTCTTTCATAGGAGAATCTGTGCCACTTGGGATCATGGGGATTGTTGAAATGACTGTTGACAAGCCATAATGGTGAAAGAAGGTGATTGATTTCTCACCAGCTCTTCCCCTTTCACCTGCTACTTCTTTACTCTTTCTCGCCTATCGAGAGTCTGACAAATAGAAACAGGTTCTGTTACAAGCTAACTATTCATTGGTGGAGTGGAGTGAGAGATTGGGGAACCACAGTTTAGGATAGTCTGGAGGATAAATGCCAAAAACAAGGTTCCTGTCTCCAAGAACCATCCAATACAGTGGGAATGAGAGAACAACCCAAAGTGAACAACCAACTCCTGCCTTTCTGCCACTCACCTCGTCTCAGCCTCCAGCACTTGGATCTAGTAGTCTGTTGTCTTCGTCCATCTCCCCCTGCTGGGCTCTTCATTTCGTGTTTACTAGCTGCTTCATGGGAGAGTGCTCAAGGAAAGGAAAAGACGAAACTCAAAGCAGTGAACATTATCTCTGCCGAAGCTCACAACTTCTATCCTGTACCTCTCGCTTCCATACACCAGGTATTAAAAACTGCATTTTTCCTTTGCAGGGTATTCTGACATCAGTCCTCCTTGCCGTTCTAGTTTGCGTCACCTCATTTAGGTCATTATTTCATGCCTGGAGAGCACCTTAGCGTCTCTCTCTGTCCAATTTACTCTCTCCTGCCCACTGTGCCAGCTCAGGCTAATGATGATGGCACTTAGATTATGTCCCACCTCTGTTTAGACATCTTCAATGGCTAAAGTCCAAACGTCTTATTCTGTCCTTCAAGGTCCACTCCACTCTGAATCCAACTGCCATGTCTATCCTTAGCTTTCACCACTTGTCTACTCAACCACAGACCATACCTTGTTTTTTCAGTGTCCACCCACCAAGGTTACACTGATTCTTCAAGGACAATTCTTGGGCCTTTCCTGATCATATCAACAGAGCAACTTTTCCCTTCCTGAATTTCTGTTGCTTTTCTTATAATGATCATTAGCATTTTTCACTTTTTACTGTTAGAAAATTGTTTCAGGCCTAAGATAAGTCAAACTGGGTCAGAAATTTGCTGTCTGACGTGAGGAACAGTTTCTTCTTGGAAGTAACAAGCATTTCTCATAACATAGTCGAGCAATTTCCTGATAAACTGAGACTCAGCTTACACAGTTGACCCGTCTGTCCGGTGAGGAACTTAGTTACCTTTTAACCCAATGTTCCTTTCTTGAACCTAATCTATTAAAGTTATCTAGCGACCCTTTCTTCCCCCAAAAAAATCTCTACCAGGAAAGAAATCTTTGAACTGGACTTATTGGAAATGACCTCCTTGCAGCAGGCTTGAAACAAAACTTTGACATATGCTCACAAAAAATTTCTCTGAAATTGCTTTAACATCTGCTAGTTATATTTTTATGCATATATGTCTTAGCAAACAGCAGCTGGACACCCACATGTGTTATGCACTGTGTTAGGTGACATGAGTTCAAAGATGTATTGGGCATAGGCCTGTCCTCTAGAGGCCCATAGTTTGGCATGGAGATCTTTTTCTCTTTTTAAAGTTAATTTTTATTGAGTTTATGATAGTTTACAATCTTGTGAAATTTCAATTGTACATTATTGTTTATCAGTCGTGTTGTAGGTGCACCCCTTCACCCTTTGTGCCCATGCCCCACCCCCCCATCCCCTGGTAGCCACTAATCTGTTCTCTTTGTCTACATGTTTAAATTCCTCATATGAGTGGAGTCACACAGAGATTGTCCTTCTCTATCTGGCTTATTTCACTTAACATAATACCCTCAAGGTCCATCCATGTTGTTGTTAATGGGACGATTTTATTTTTTTTTTATGGCCGAGTAATAGTCACATCTTCTTTATCCAATCATCGGTTAATGGGCACTTAGATTGCTCCCATGTCTTGGCTATTGTAAATAATGCCGCAATGAACATAGGGGTGCATGGGGCTTTTGGAATTGCTGACTTCAAGCTCTTTGGATAGATACCCAGTAGTGGGATGGCTGGGTCAGATGGTATTTCTATTTTTAATTTTTTGAGAAATCTCCATACTGTTTTCCATAGTGGCTGCATCAGTTTGCATTCCCACCAGCAGTGTATGAGGGTTCCTTTTTCTCCACAACCTCTCCAACATTTGTTACTTTTTGTTTTGGTTATTTTTGCCATTCTAATGGGTGTAAGGTGATAGCTTAGCGTAGTTTTGATTTGCGTTTCCCCGATGATCAGTGATGATGAGCATCTTTTCATGTGGCATGGAGATCTTTTAATCTGTGGTCCTTGGATCCTTGGAGTTCGAACGGCCCATGAATCTCCTGAAAGAGCCTGCCAACCTACTAGGGATGTGCCGATGTACATTTTTTCCAAGGGAAGAAACCACAGACTCCATTTGATTCTCAAAAGGGTTCTTACCCCCCAGAAAGATTAACCACCAGACTAGAGGAAGAAAATGCATATAAATAGTGGATTACGATAAAGCGTGGCAAGTTCTATGACAGACTGAGTAGAAAGAACTAGAAAAGGCCTCCTGGAGGAAGTGATGCTCAAGTGTCTTTCCATCTCAACTGTAAATTCATTAAGGGCAGCAGCTCCGAGACGCAGAGCCTCAAGGTGAGATCATATGCAGTTTATGAGAAAAAGGATATGCTCTCTTCTCCTCCCCTCCCTCCACCTTCTGTCCCTGCATAGAGCAGTGAAACGTCAGCTAGAAGCCCAAGGTCAGTAAACTCAGACTGAAAGTTCAGCTCAGTGCAAACTGTGAAGATCAGCTAAGCTACTTGTTTTTACGTCAGTCCATCTTTGCACCAAGAGTTGGTCCTCTTAATTTGTCAGAAAAATTGTGGGGGCTTTGTGATATGGTATTTTTAGACTTTATATAAAAATTAAATAGATTTAAATACTTTATAATTGCAGTGAATTAAATCCTTGAAGATATTTTGGGGGCTGCTTTACAAGTGGGCCTCGGTGTTGCTCAGCTGCTTGAGCTGCAGCAACATCTTGCTTCAGATGTCAAGATACATTTATGCGAAATTTTAAAAGTATATTAGGAAGAAAGCTTGAATACCAACGTGCCCAACAGAATCGAATCGCTTACCTAGATTTACCGTTTAAAGAAAAGTGGCAGAGCCTCTATGTCTTGAAAAGACTAGGTGAAACATTTTTGGTGAGAAGTTCACAAAACACTGTTTTTTTTTCCATTGATGATGGGTCAACCTGAAGCTATTGTATGGTTGTGGTTGTTCTTCTGTGATTTGAGGATTGTCGGGCTGTTCCTAAACAAGCCTGCTGCCCCGGGAGAAATCCCTGATACAGGAACACGTGGTGTTTGATCCATCCGTCGAGACCAAGGATACTAGTCAGGGTGAGCTAAGCGGCTGTAAGTGCTGTAACAAAAGGCCCTGCAATAACATGGCTCAGTGTACAAAAACGTTTACCACTTTCTCACGTAACAATTTGAGGTACATGTTCCATCATAGGTAGCTGTGTGCCAGGTGTTCTGGAGCCCAGGTGGAACACGGGGCTGCCATTTTCAACGTGCAGCTCCCAAGATTCCTCTGGTCACCACCATTCCAGCCAGCAGGAAAGAAGTCAGGGTTCCCAGTTAAACAAGTGAGGCAGAAGTGCTAAACATCACTGCCACTAATGTTTCTTGGCAAGAACCTCATCATGTAACCACACTGAGCTGCAGGAGTCTAGGAAATGTATTCTGTTCATTCACCTAAGAAGAAGGGAAGGGGGATTTTGGTGCCCTGCTGGTGGTCTCCATCACGCAACCTGTCATGGTGTGGTTGTTGATTTATTGGTCTCTGGTCTCTGTCCCGTAACCTGAGTTTTAATTTCAGTATGTGTTGATGATATTACTCAGTTTAATGAATACCCAACATTTCTATCACACCATCATGTTGACCTGGCTCTGTGATGGAAAGAACTTGACAGCTTCTCCAACTGGGACTGATTTAAACAAGCAGTAAGTCCTAACACTTCACAGTGAAAATGAAAAAAAAAATACAACCTGAAATTTCTTAAAAGTCAAGAAGTGTGCTTCCCAAGGTAAATGAACTGATAATTTTTGGAGCAGTGTGCACTTTCTATGTTCCTCCCTTCCTCCCAACATGCCTGTGCAGGATGGGAGGTAAGGATTATCCAATGTGGCCTCTGATACGAGGCTCTAACTCAGCAATAGGACTCATAAAAAGAACAGCTATTTGATTAAAAAGATCCCCCAAATTGGTATTTTTGTTTTAATGATTTGTATGTCATTTAATAATAAAAATGTAAAATAAAAGCTATTTTTCTAATATTTTACCGTTTTGTTACTACGACGTAAAATGGATTTAACCCTCCAGTTATTACGAGGACGGGTTGAGGGAGGTTCTATTATGAAGAAAAGAAAAAGTTATGATTCCAATTTTGATTATTTTGCATAGCAGTGAATTAATCCGTGAGATTAATTTTTGCTGTCTAGTTTAACCCATGTGTACCTTATGAGTCCTGGTTAATATTTTTTTGATCCTCAAAAATTTTGTGAATGTAATATCATTAAATTTAACTTTAACTTCAGAGAAGGCAAAGAAACTGATATAAAGTTGAAGGTATTAGTGAACTTTAGGTAATTGTTGCTTCCCAAGAAGAAATGTGAGTTCCTAAGACCCTCTGGAGTTTAAAAAGAATACGAAGCAGATTAAAAGCTTGGAGGTCATTATGATTTTGTTTGCTTCTTCCTTACGTCTGTGCTCCTTCTCGGAGCTTGTCTGGATTTCATGTCTTGGCTTCATTTTCCTTTGACTGCTTACTCTTGAGTGCCACCACTAGCTTTCTTCTTCTCCTTCCCTCTCTGAACAATTCAGTCCTGAAGTTTTCAGGCAGAACAAAGCAAAGGAGGCATCTGTGTGCACAGTAGCCCAGAGTGGGGTCACAGCCCAAATGGGGTGAGAAGTGTGTCTCCATGAGATCATCTAGAAAGGGGAGTCAGAGTGCAAGCAGAGTGGAGCAGGGGTCCCCACAGGGGGCGGCCCAGTGGAGGAAGTCAGAACTTGATCCCAATGAGAGGGGTCCACAAAGACAGGCAGATACTCAGGACCTGACTGAGCCCAAGAGGTGGTGGGGAGGGGGCTCATGCACAGGGCAGGCTGGCAAGAGGCGTCAGGTCTCAAGCTAGTGGAGAAGGTTGTCCCTAAGAGGAATGGCCCAGTATGGGAGTGCAGCGCCCAAGCAGGGTCAGAAGGACATTCGTGGTGGGGGTTGCCTGGTAAGGGGGTCAGAACCTGATCAAGTGAGGAGGCCACTCCTTCAGAGGCTGAGGTTTGGTTCAGAACAGAGATTCGGAGCCTGGGAAGGGGGAAGAAGGTACCCATGTGGGGAAGGCGATGGTGGCAGAGATTAGAGACTGGTAACATACAGGAGGATTGATGAAAAAGTAAATAGACTAGGGAGAGTGGAAGCCAAGTGTCCCACTTCCAAGGAAGGGATTTACAAATACAGAAAAAGAAAAAACTGGAAGTCACCCCTGTGGTGCTAGATTGAAATTGGGATGTTGGGTTGTATCAGTGTGAACTCACGGTTTTCGATATGTGTACATGGGTATAGAAATAAATACAGATGCAAAGGCAAGCGTGTGTGTGCATATGTGTGTGTGCATGTGTGTACATGCACATGTGCCCTAGCTCTGCCCATTGGGAGAGCCTGGGAGTAGCACCATCCCAATAGCAATGAGCACATCTGAGTTTCTAAAGACTATCTTCCCCTAAAGGAACCAGGGATCTTTGGATAAATAGCTGATTCCAGGGCTGGGACAGAGAAAGTACAAGACGAGCCTGGAAAATCTTTTTATGCTCCCCAAGCAAGGAAGTATCCAAAGGATGTTGGGGACATGTCAAAAGGACACATAAGTCAGCTCAAATGGATTCCCAACAGACAAACAGGAGTCAATTTGAGCATTGAAATAAATGACAGTAATATACTATACCCCATTGAATAAAACAGAAAATCATTAGCCCATATAGATATACATAAGCAAATAAGCAATTTGAAAGTTTGTGTGTAACAGGACAAATATATCACATAACAAAATATTTATTTATTACAGAGGAAAGCAGTGACTTTAAAATGGGAGCATCTAGAGGACAACACTTTAAACAAGTGATCAAGGTGAACAGCGTCAGTAACGGGATACAGGGACGTGCTGATAAGAACACAGCACCACTTCTGTGTTATTCCTGTCAAAGATGCAAAACCTGAATCTAATCATGAGGAAACAATAAACAAATCCAAACTGATGGATAATCTACGAAATAACTCCCCTCAATAATGTCATGTCATGTAATCTTTAAAAGTGTCTTTCCATGAAAGTCAAGAAAAGACAAAAGACCTGCTAAAGATACATGACAATGAGACGAAATACGTGGATCTGAACCGGATCCTTTCGCTGGGAAGGACATGACTGAGACAACTAGAGAACCTGGGCTCTGAGGATTGAATGGCAGTAATGCATCAATGTCATTTCCTGATTGGGATGGTTGTAGTGATGTTGGAGAATGTCCTTGTCGTAGGAAATCCACACTAAAGTATTCGGGGGCAATGGACCATCACACTGGCAACTAGTTTTAAATGGTTTGGGAGGGGGAGTTATTTGTACTATACTTCCAATTTTTCTGTAAGTTTTTAAAATTATATGATGATACCTATAGGTAGCAAAAATCTCCAGCTTAATACCATGGGGATAACAAGAATTGCTGCACTCATCCACACGGTTGGGAGAAAAGAAAGCACTCATCTGTGCAGTTGAAAATGTCTCTAGCAATGGAATTAAGCCTCCCCTGGAATCTTAAAAGATAATCTTGTCTCATTTTGATAAGCATCCCTCTCCCAGAGAGGTCAGTTCACTATTTTTCTCTGCAAACTCTGGTACTTAGTTTGGAAACCATTCTTCGTTCATTTGCAGAATTCCAAGCTTCTTTCCAGAGGTAGCTCCCTTTCTGAGAGAATGTCAGGAGTAGAGGTGATACATGTTGGAACCATGAGCTAACTGCTTTGGCTTGCCCAGATAGTCTTCTGTTGTCAATATCTTTGCTTGCTTTCTAATATTTTTTAAATTGTATTTTACTATAATTAGATGATTGCTAATGGACAGGAATTGCCGAATGGCAAAACGTAGTCAACCATTTTGCGAAAATCAGAAGATATCTCTGATAATTAAACAGAGAAGCAAGATTTAATTTTGCAAAAAATTCCAAAGTTTAAAACCAAAGCCCACTTTTAGGATGATCCTTTAAGAGAAAGACTAATCTGGAGGCAAAATATCTTATAAAATGACAGCTCATTTTCAGGAAACCGGGACATCATGGCGAAATGATTATGGCTAGTACTGATGATAAATCATTTTTATTATGGACCAGTCTGCTGCTTCCTTTTTTTTAAAAATTATTTTTTTAAGGATTAGCACCAGAGCTAAGATCTGTTGCCAATCTTTTTTTTTTTTCTTCTTCTCCCCAAAGCCCCCCAGTACATAGTTGTATATCCTAGTTGTAGGTCCTTCTAGTTCCGCTAGACGCCGCCTCAGCATGGCTTGATGAGTAGTGCTAGGTCCGCGCCCAAGATCCGAACCCATGAAACGCTGGGCTGCTAAAGTGGAGCGTGTGAACTAACCAGTCGGCTAACCACTGCTGCTTCCTTTTCAGTTACCTGAATATTGGAGACCGAGCCCCAATACCACTAGACTTTTTAAAGAGATCCATGGTCAGATAGCTTTAGGAAATGCCCCACTATGACCAAGACCGCTCTTCCACAGTCTTGGGATGGTCTTGCTCCTCCATCTCGTACGGCAACTGCTGACACCTCAGGGAGCTGCAAGGCTGGGGGAGGACCTCAATTTCATGATGACGTCAGTTTATGAAACTAGATAAGACCACTGCCAAGAAGTGCTTGCTCATCCTCCTTCAACGGCAGGGGGAATCTCCCTTTCCTTTTCTGGGTGAAGCTGAAAAAAGGATTCATAAACGAAGCCTGATCCTTCTCACCAACCCCAGCCCACACCTCCCAGCAATTGAACTTGAAAAAAACTTGGTTAAAACCACTTCCTATATTTGAGACTAGAGAAGAGAGTGCTAGGCACAATTTCCTGGCTGAACAAACCAACCTAATACTTATAGAGAGCAGGTCCTCACTGTCATAGAGAGTGGATGGACCAGCAAGGATGACAACCCGAACGGACTGACCTTTCATCCCCCATCCTCCTAGTACGATGTAAACAAGAGGCTGACGGGAAACCCAGCCTTCTGCAGAGAAACATCTTCTCTTCACTGCCCTCAAGTAGGCAGCCGATCCCAGGTGCCAGAAAGATGGAGCCAGGCTTGCTGGTGTGGGGATTCTTCACCATCATCATGGTACCCGGCTGCGTGACAGGTAAGGGCTCCTGGTGCCCTGGGAATCTTGGGAAGGCTAGTAGATGTTACCTCTCCCCAGTCACAGAGTCAGAGACGGCACTTAAGTAGAAAGAGCAGAGAAGGAGATTGGATCCTGGGTTCTACTCCTCGTCCACGGGAGCCCCATTTTATGACTCAACTGTCCGCGACCTAAAATGAGAGCTCGGAATGGTGGGCTCTCCAGTCACTCAAAGTCTTTCTCAGTTGATTCTGGGGGAGAATAGAGTGGCATGATCTTTGAATGCTGACAGGATACAAATGAGCAGATTCCTCAAGAAATTGTCTTTTATTTTTCAATGGATTTTGTTTGCCATGGCACCCACTTGTTGTAAGATCATACTAATAATCTACCAGGAATCGCTCTAAGACCAGGTTCATGTGCCTGAGATGTCAGTAACTCATATATGAAACACTGGGAGAATTTCAGATCTCAGAAAAGCTTAGCTTCAGGGATGTGTACTTTGTGTTTTACCGCCTCAGGAAATAGTACCTAGGAAGCTCTTTATACGTGCAACTTTATAGAAATTTTAGAAAATATAAGCATACTCACTTTCAGAACACTATTCTTTCTTATGTCCTTGTCTGTATATATGCATGTATATGTATGTGTGTGTATATACACACACACACACATATATGCAAACTTTGAATTCATTCATCCTTTCACATGGGTTTTATCAAAGATTTTTTTTTTAAGAAATAAGAAACCACCGCCGTCTACCTCAAACCACCCTTCCTAATTGAGTGTGAATTTTCTAATAACTTCTTCCCTTGCTTACTCAGGACGACAGATAAGATGTCAAAGTCTATAATTTCATATTCTTAATTTCTAGATATATGAAAAAGTTAAGTGGCCACAGAAAGAGGTGTTAAGAAGTGAAATATGATGATGCAAACAAGGAGGCTTTCTGCTTGCTTGGGGGAAGTGGGCTAAGTTGTGTTGGGCTGTGAACTGACCCACGTGTAGGATCTCCTTCACTCTGGAGTTAAAGTGGGCATGATTTTTGGAAAGCTTATAATGTGATTTCTGCCTCAGCAGGGCCTTTGCAAAGTGGGAGGTCAGTCCAAGCCAGAACAGCAGAGGCTTTACAATTAATCATGCCTTATCTCTGGGAAACTCATTTCAGGGAAACTCATATTACTGCTAGCCATTGGTGACTTAGCTGAAGATATGAATGGTCTTGATGGCAGTGGGGCAAGTGGAAGTATTATGAGGACTCTTTCATTCACTTAATTCTCAAAAAAATCTATCCAATACCTCTTATTCCCCTTTTCAACTCTGTAGGAAATGCAAAAATGAACAAGGCATAGTCTTGACCCTTAAGAGATTTATAACTTAGTAAGGGGGAAGAAGACATAGATATAATAACAGTAATACAAATTGGAATGTGATAAGATCTATGGGAGCACGAGGCTGTCAGAGAAGGCTTCATGAAGGCAGCATGCAAACAGAGCCCCGAGGGACTGGCAAATTTCCATACGTGGAGATTCTGGATAGACAGGACCATATGAGCAAAGACACAGCAGAGCATTAGGAAAGAGTGAGTGGTCTGCTGTGGCCCATGGCACTGCATGGGGACGTGGGGATATTGGAAATGAAGACTGGAAAGGTAGGATGGAGTCAAATGAATGATCCAAGGCCTTAGCTAGCAAGCTAAAAATTTTCAATTTCATTTGGTAGACAATAAAAGACTACCAGAGGGCTGGCCCCCTGGCCTAGTGGTTAAGTTTGGTGCACTCTGCTTCCATGGCCCGGGTTCAGTTCCCAGGCACAGACCTACACCACTTGTTGGCGGCCATGCTGTGGTGACAACCCACATAGAAAATAGAGGAAGTTGGCACACGTGTTAGCTCAGGGCGAATCTTCCTCAAGCAAAAAGAGGAAGATTGGCAACAGATGTTAGTTCAGGGAAAATCTTCCTCAGCAAAAAAAAAAAAAAAAAAAAAGACTACTAGAAAATAAAAATTTCCATTTATAGAGTATCTTCTATATGACATATATATGTCTTATTTTAATCTTCACAACTGCTTTGCAATGTGGATGTCACAAACCCACTAGATGAAGAAGAACCCAAAATTCAGAAGTCACACAGGGAGTGAAAAAACTGGAGTTCAAGCCCAGGTCTCTCTGGCTTGCGCTCTTTCTGTTCACTGCAGACAGGGTCAGAGTCTGTGGAGACGCCTCTGGCATGGAGTGGAGAGAGATTCAGTACACAGAGACCGGTTGTCAGACTCTTGAAATAGTCCAATCCAGAGGCAAATGATGACTTGGTGGCCAGAGGATGAAATGAGTTGAGTTTCTGGGATCAACAAATGGTTTAGGAACCACTGCAGGGTAAGAAATAATCTCATCTCAGAATTTTTCCTCCAAGAACCCAGTCTTAAAATAAACAAGTCTTTTTAAGCCTCACGGGTGAGAGGTCTCTAACGAAATCAGACAGATTGTCAACAGATGTAATTTCTAGCTGATTCATAAGGCAGATTTTCAATTTGAAAATTTCCAAAGCCACTATTTAAAATTGTGATGGCTTACAAGGGATGAATTCGTCAACTTGGGTGTTTTTAGTCTCTATATTACTGGGTCCTGGGATGTGGTTTAAAAGAGAATTCTCCTGGTGTGACCAACGCGGCACGTTATCGAAGGCACCTTTCTCAGAATTGTGGAAATTCTGAGAGTTTTTCTAAGCCTTGATCATCTTTCTTTCATTCTAGGAATTCTGTGATCAAATCTTCAACTCCTAGACCCAAAAAGAAAAAAAAAAAACACAAAGTATGGAAACCCATTAAAATGATATTTTTGTCTAACTATCCCTTCTTGTAAAGACTACTGCCCACACTGGAATTTCCCATCTTCACACTTGTCAGTCAAACAAAACATTAAACTGAAATATAATAATGTACACCTGAAATTTACACAGTGGTATAAGCCAATGCGACCTCAACAAAATAATGAAAATAAAACACAAAATGTTTAACTCTTCACATTTAACTATTCGATTTCTCTAGATCTCAAAGTGTAATTCCAACTGTTACTTTGCTCAACTTCAAGATACATCTTGGAGAGACAGCGCTTTGACAAGCTTAGGGAGTACCTCATAGAACAGTTGCTACTTTCTTTAAAAAAGCATGTCTTAAATAGGCAGTCTTGTCTATCACCTGTGCATACGCTTCATTTTAGATCTGAGAAAACTGAGCCACAAAAAGAATTGACCTCACTAATGGTCAGTGAGAGATGCCACGAAAGAATTGTGGATGAGTTCCACCACTCCACCACTTGACCCCATTCAGCTCAAAGAGAAATACTCTTAGACTTCTTTGACTACAGCCTTGGGTATTCTGGAGACTTCCATGTAATTTCTTGTTGAAGTCATTCCCGTCATAGCTAGAGTCACCGTTAAGTCAGGCTGCACCGCAACGTGGTGGCCACTCAAGTTAATTTCCCTGCTCTCCTCATTGCCAAATGATCAGCAGAAACATTAAAAACAGAGTTCCCTTAGGAAGTGGCGAATGTCACCTGAGGTCAGTAGAGAGAAGAACTAGGAGGAAATTGAACTTTGCAGGGAGTTGAAAGTGGGCCAAGGCCCCTCCTAAGAGAAGACATGAGAAGGGTGTGACTTTTGACAGATTGCTGTACCTCCCCAGGCCTCAGCTTCTTTCTGTAAAATGAGAAGGTTGATCAAGATGGTTTTGAGACCCCCTTCCAGTTCTATTGATCTATGTCGAGAATTCTGAAAAGGAAATGAAATGAGCTCTGCTTAAAAGGCATTTTCAAGGTGGGGTACTTTTGAATGAAAAAGTTTCCAGACTGAAGACATACATAACAGAGTCTGGGGTAAGAGACCTTTGAGAGCCAAAGTACCACAGCCTGACATCTCGTTGTAGGTTATTTCCAACTCTTGAAAGGTACTCCTCTGCACTCGAGCGTGACCCAAAGCTTCCGTAATTGTTGCACTTGTAAGTGTCAAGGCAAAAAAATGCTACTAACTGTTGGCGAGGCCTTCTGCTGTTTGCTTGTTTAGGGAATTTTTGCCCTCAAATGGTTTCCTTGTTTCTCACAGGAGAAGTCTTACATCAGTGGGAAGCTGTTTCTCTCCTCTTTTCCCCAGGTCATTTCCTGTAAGAAAAGGAAAGAGAATCTTAATTCAATCGATTGCTTCATAAGCTATAAGCCCTCCATCCCTGAAAATGTTCAAATACAGGCTGTCTGGACACTTCTGGGGGATGCTATCGAGGGGTGCATATGCTGGCTGGACAGACGGACGGGGTGGCATTCTGGGCCTATTCCAACCTCTCCATCCTGGTTCTCCTCTGTCTCCTTCCAACTTCTATTTTTCACTTCCCCTCCTAGAAAAGGAAATTAGGGATATGTGATTTTCATGTTTTTCAAACCCAAGAGCACCGGGGTCACATAGGAGCGTGGATTCTTGGCTTTAGGAGAGAAAGCATGATCCAGCCTGCTGTCTGCTCCCTGCCCCAGACTTGGGGACGCTGCAAGAAGCAGAAGAGGAAGGAAAATCTGAGTGGGGAGGTGAATGAGGCCAGGTGGTGGGAAGCCGCTGAAACTGGAAGCATGGGTTTATTTGTGTTTGGCAAGCTTCCAATAGCCAGACATTCAGAGTAAAGAGTTCCTCGTCCCCTGTTCTCTCCACAAAGTCATGGGCTCCCTTTATCTGGAGTGTTTAAGCAGAGCTTAGGTGAACATTTGTCAAAAATGCTGCAGTGTTCCCAAACCAGGCAGGAGGCTAAAATGAGAGCCTCCGATCCCTCTGGACTTAGAATCTAGGCTTCCTTCTATCTGGGCTGACAATGCGTGCCACCCTGGGATCAGTCTGTGGCCCACTTGGGTCCTCTAAAGCTACTGGAGATCTGTAAACTCCCTGAGACCCTCCCCTCTCATTCGGTTCTTCGTCTAGACAGGTATGAGCGAGGAAAGACTGGAGACCCTCAAGAGCTTCCGTCTCTCCTGTCTTCGTTTTGGGTGACCCTTTCTAACAATTTCTTCAGGAAGTTCTGCGTAGGTGGAGTCAGCCGCTGCCCCAGGTAGCATCGAGAGGGCAAAAACAATGGCCCAGAGAATCTCACTATATAAAGATGGACCTCATTTATCACTTCTATACACACAGCCTGAACTTCTCATTGGGAAGGACAAGGTGACAGCAAGAATCCATCTAGCTTTTTGGTTCTTAACATTTTTTGAGGGATATGTCCTTGAGAAAATTTGATGAGCTTATTAACTATCTCCTTTGAAAAATGTACATACATACAAAATTTTGAGTACAGATCTCCAGGTTATGGCCTTCCTATAAACAAGGGTCCCCAGGTAAGACCTCCGATCACGTTCCTTAATATCTTAACACCCATAGTTGTGAACAGAGAGAATGCGACATAGGAAGGTATGCTGCCTGGTAAGGGAGCTGCAGTTGGCTTGGTAAAGCTGTGAGAAGATGGCAAGGAGAGGGTACCAAAAACAAACCAAGGACACTAGGCAAGCAAGAAAAGTGGAGAGCCCCAATTAGAATCTAGGCCTCTAAATTCCAGCCCAATCAATATTCCTGCATGTCTTTACGCCGGCTCTCGGTGACACGCATCCATCCATCCATTCATGCATTAGGACTACCGAGATGAAAAATGTTACAGTCCTTGCCCTCGAACTGCTCATGGCTTAACAATGGAGATGAAACATCTGCTGAGCAGTTCCTGTCTAAGACTGCCAAGGGAAAGCCAACAGCGTTTGCCAGTGAGTCAACAGCCCATCACTGAATCCCCCACCAGGCTTTCAAATAAATCACCCATTTAGGGGAAAGCGACAATATAATCATCTCTAGTTTTTTAGGTATTTTCCACTCTCAGATTACTCAGACAGTGTTTGGCTATTTGACTTGTTTTAAGGCTACTCTGGGATTTGCATCCATCAATAAGAGACCACAAGTCCCACTTGGAAATGTATTTAGAGCAGTGGTTCCCAGCGCCAGCGGCATGTTCAGCATGCATCTCGGGTGCCTTAACAACTGATATCCAAGCCTCATCTAAGACCAATTAAGATCAGTTAGGTCAGACTCTCTGGGGATGAGAATCAGACGTAACAATAACATTTTTAAAATTCCTCAAATGACTCAAGATGCAGTTAGGATTGAAATCCACAGAATAATGATTCCCATGGTTGGTTTGACTCCATTATTTCATTTCTATTCACTAAGAATAGGTGCCCTAATGCACACGGTACTTCCCAAATTTAACGTATTTACAAATCACATGGGGATCTTGTTATGAAGCAGATTCTGATTTAGGGTGTCTGGGGTGGGGGTTGAGATTCTGGTTCAAACAGGCTCCTCCACGAAGCTCTTGTTGTTGGTGCATGGACCCCCTTTTGAGTAGCAAGGGTATCATGTGAGAGAAGAAATACACATTGCGTCTACCCACACACAACTTGCAATTAAAATGGGAAAAGCAATCCGGAAAAGACACAGGGTCAAATATTGCAAAGTAGTACATAGCAAAGTTGACGCATGCCATAGAGATCAGAACAGGGAAGGTAACGTGCTTCCTGGAGAGGGTGGAAGGCTTCTCGGAGAAGGTGGCCCTGGGACGTACGAGCTCTGAATGTGTGCTTGTGAAGATCAGGGGATGGGTGGGAGGATGATATTTTCTAATGATTTTGCTAAAGTTGTACACAGGGATCATGATCCATGAGTGACAAACTGAAAACTGAAGAGTTTACTAGGGCCACAAAATGAATGACCCGTAGTTCATGTACATATAAACATTAGCATTTGTGTGTGTGTGCTGAGCAAAAGAAGGCTCAAACAGCTAGTGATTCTCTGATAGAAACTTATATTTCTTCTCAGACAAAAAGCGCCTGAGTCCTCCTCATGTCTAATCCTTTAGTGTCTACACATGTCATGGGTGCCTGGTAGATTTCCTTGACACGATGGATCATTGGACCAGCATTACCAGTACCACATGAGGTCTTATTTCCCTACATCCACGTTTTGCCCTTGACCTAGCCCCAGCTAACTGCATACCGCTAGGCTAGATTCCAGGGGCTTCCATCCTGACAGTGCACCCCTATACCCCCACCCACCCAACTCATGGGGCTTTTGATGGGCAGTTCTCAACCCAGTGCCAGGTATCCTGTGAACAGGACGATTTCAGGCAGCAGAAAATTCTAAGGCACCAAAATGTAGGTGGTATGAGTCTGGGGAGACCAGAAGGTCACCATGCTGGGATGAAGATGAAAGGAAGGAGTCAGGTGCTGATGAGAAGTCTGCGCCTCTGGGGAGGCCTGCCCCATGGCAGAAGGTGTGGGTCAGACATGCTTTCTGGGCTGCTTTCTCCCCTTTCCATGGTTCTCCATCCCCCTCGTGCTGGATGAAGTGAGAAAGCCGACTGGTGTCAGGAGACGAGGGGCAGTTGAGTACTTTTTCCCAAAAGAAGAAAGAACAGCATGTTTCTAAAGAATAGAAAGGAAGGTCTAAGGGGACGATTGTCTCCTTTACCCTAAAGAGTGTGGAAAACAGACTAGTCCCCAGGAGGCCCCGACTGCCTACAGGAAGAGAGAAAGGCGAGCAGATTGACGGAGCTGTGAGCTGGAAAACAGATGGCCCGTACGAATACTGACACCAATACCTATTCTTGGTCTGAGGCTTATTTGCGTCCATCCTTGTTCCAAGAAACATTTTAAACAGCGATGATAATAACAAGAGCTAATATTCTTAGCCTGTAAGCTGTCTTTCAGGTATCATGTGAAAACATAGTGTTACTTCGGTTAATTCTGAAAATAAGCGAGGCCTTATCATTATCCCCATTTTCCACCCAGCAAACCGAGGCTCACAGAGGTTCATTAAGTTGCCCAATGGAACACAGCTAAGAAGGAGCTAGGATTTGAGTGGGGCAGTCTCATTCCAGAGCCTGCATTCCCTACTATTCTTTTAAACTGCTACGAAAGGTAAAAATGTATGCGCCGTGTTAATAAAGAAGTTTATTTTCATTTTATAAAGAGTTGACGTGAGCGCGCCGTGGGGTATTTCCCGGGGCTCCTGTGGCCGTGTGTGAATTCATGTGTTTGTGTCAGCAGAGGGACTGACCCGTTAAAGCCCATCCAGTCCTTGGATTCCTGAATTCTCTGAATCCTGCTGCTCTCCTCCTCCTCTGCCCCCAAAGCGCAGCTCGGGGGGGTCTTTCTCGCATTTGACTGTGCTTCAGAGAAAGCACTTTTCTCGGGCCAAGTCTACCCCAGCCGCCCACAAAACAGAGGAAATTCTGAGCGCCTCCAGGCATGAGTCAACTCCACCGTGTTCAGGAATCTCTGCCCACGGAATCACCCACTCTTTTCTGTTTGGGACGGAAATAGACACCTCCTTCTGAAGTCTCGCTGCTTTCTGTATTCTCAGCGATAAAAACAAAAGCAGGGAGAGGTGTGTGCCTCGCGGGCAGGAGGGCGGGAGTTTTCTCTGCTGGGGAGCTTTTCAGAGTGAGAACCTTGCGCCAAGATAGATGGACAGACAGGAGGGTGTGACAGGCGGAGAAGGGAAGCAATAGGGTGGCAGGAGACAATCTGGCCTGTGGCAGGACTGTCAGTTATTTGTTTATTCATTCATTCAGCAAATATTTGTTGAACGACTACCAGGTGTCAGATCGGAGTTAGAGACAAAGGTAACCCAGTTCTTGGCCTCCAAGAACTCACCATCCAGCAGGAGAGAAATACAGTGCACAGATAGATACAGTGCAGGTTAAGATCAAAGACACAGGGGTACAGAAAGAGTGGACAGAGCACACAGACAGATGTTCATCCTCACGGCCAGTCCGCGTGCATCTTAAGCCAACGGCCACCTCACGTTTACACTAACAATGGGGACAGAAAGCAGGGCTGAGAGCGCAGTCTTGTCATTATTAGTTACTAACATTGTTAAAATCAAACACCACTGATTTTCAGCTTAGAATAATCTAGACAGAGGATGCGCAGAGCTTTCTTTTACTCAAGAGATTCCTTTACAGAGAAAACAGGAACATTTCAGGTGGGATTATTTCCATTCCTTTAAGAACAAGCTGTTCGATTGCTCCCATGGCCCTGGAGTGTTTTAGAAGCACCGTCTACACCCGGTAATGAACAACTGCCTCATCCCCGACTATGTGGGAACGGTTCCCCTGTCCTAAACGTCCAGGGATCAGTCCGGTTTACGCGCTAAAAAGTAAAGTAACAGTGTTCCTCTGCAAATATATATATATATATAGTTTGATGATATGAGCCCCTTGGGGCAAATTGGCACATCTCCTGAGCAAAAGATCAGTTTATTATGATACCAAGTAAAAGGGAGAAATCATTTAAATCATTTCTAAGAGTTTGGCTTGAAGTCCCCGAAACATAGTTGACGTCAGCTTCTTCCTGTCTCGGAGCTCTGTGGGTTTCCCGGGAGTTTTGGGGGGTATGACTTTACGTGAGGCTGCGCCTCTGACATCCTTCCCAGCTGTGGCCAGGGCTGTCGCGGCTTCCCCGCTGATGAAACCCGGCCGGGCCTTCCAACTCAGCTGAGCACCGGTGTGGTATGTGTTTCCGGCCCCTGTGGTAGTGACACCTCTGTTCAGAGCCTGATTTAGAATAAAAGGATCTTTGTAAAGAGAAAACTCCTTATTTTAAGTGGAAAGCAAAACAAACAACTTCAAAAAAAAAAGAAAGCACCAAAACCCTTTTTAAAATAAAAGGGCAGTTTCCTCACACATCCTGCTCACACCCGGGAGAGCGGAGACCGCAAAGGGTTAGCATTTCAGCTGTTGATGTTCCATCCTCTTGTCGCTTATTTCACTTCTGGCTTTCGCTGCCTTTCACTCACCAGGCCATAGTTTCACTTTCCCTCTCCCAGGGCTTCTTGCCTTTCGTGCCTCTGGCCTGAGTTTGCAATGGGCTTGTGCCAGGAACTGCGAGCTGGAGGGGGCCTGGCCATCTGAGCATCCTGTCTTCCTCCTCCTCGTGTGAGAGTAATTGTGGCGACAGAGCTTTTTGTGGGCCGGCCAGGAACCGAGCTGCACACTCTACATCTATTCTCTCACGCGATCCTCGCAACAACCCTACGAGCTGGGGACCGTTGTGGTCATTCCCATTTACAGAAGAGGAAACTGAAGGCGTGAGGCGGTAATTCAGGTGCCCAAGAGAGAGATGGAGCTGGGCCATCTGCTCCGTCCTTGTACAAAGGAAGCAAGCTGTCAACAGGTATCATTAATTCCCACAGGCTTCTTAGGCAAGGCTGCAGTCTCTCATCGTAAGTCACTCTTGGATGCCTTAAGATCTACCCCTAAATTAATCCCCCTGAAAGCATCGTTTGTGATGTCTTCTCCCTGATCAAAGGGCTTACATTATTCTCTGCTGTCTATGGGATGCACCACCTTTCTTCTGCCTGGCATCCAATACTCTTTCAAACCTGGACTGTCCGTGTGTCCTCTGCACATAGGGCCCCCCAGCTCGATGCACCCCAGCCAGTAGATCTCCTCCTGTCCTGCCAACGCCACTTCCTCCCCTGTGATTTCAGAGCTTGGCTCCTAGGGGCACCCTCCCCACTTACTGGAATAATCCAGGTCTCATCTGCCCACTTGGCGTTCATCCCAAAAGGACAGCATCTTGGGAGAGCGGGAAGGGCTCATGAATTAGGGGGTCTGCGGGCTTGAATTCAAACCCTAGCTTGGACTCGTGTGGCTCTACTTTCCTTCAAAACAATCGTTAAGCGCCACTCCCTGCAGGCAGTGCAAGGTGGTGGGGATCTGATGGGCACAGTGTGGCAGGCACCGCGTCAAGAAACGGCCGGGTGGCCTCGGAGCGCAGAGGAATGCTGCAAAACCGAAGAAAATGATCCAGAAGGCTTCCTAGAGAAAAACGACAACGAGGGAGATCTGCAGGACAAGCAGGAGTCAAGAAGGTGGGAAATAAGTCTTAAGCACGTCTTAAGCGAGGCCACAGAGAAAAGATGCGCTGAGTTCCGAGAGCCACGCATAGTTACCCCAGGCCGAGGGTGCAGCGAAGGAGGAGATTTCTGAGGCTGGCCTGAGCTATGTCGTAAAGCCTTGCCAAGCACAGGGGTTTGGACTGTATCCTGAGAGGACGAGAATACGCTAGAGCAGTCTCAGGAAAGGGAAGGACGCCATCTGTGCTTTAGAGGGTCGGCACTGGCTTCAGCGTGAATGACTGATGGCAGCAGGGCTGGGAGGCAGGGATGGGCAGACCCCAAAGGCACTGAGTGACTTGGGTGAGAGTTGATGGTAGGCAGGTTCTTTAAACCTTCGTGGGTCTCAGTTACTGCGGGTATAAAATGGGAATGACACACACACTCCCGGGTGGCTGTAGGGCTACGCAAGACAGCCTGCCTAAGTAACCAGGATATGGCAGGTGCTCAGTGAACACGACTGGCTGGACTTCTCATCTGCAGAGCCAAAGACCCAGCGGACCTTTCCACGTGGATGTCTCACAGGCTTCTCCAACTCCATACATCCAGAATGTCCCTCCAGGCTTGCTCTTTCTCCTCTACTTCCTGTTTCAATGAAAGGTACCCCCATCCACCCAACTGCCCAGGAAACCTCGGCAAAATCCTTGCGTCTTTTCTTTCACTCATTCCAAGAACCCACTGGAGCCCCAGTCCCTGGAGATTCCAGCCCTTACAATCTCAGCGTGAGCAAACTCTCTCATCACCCCCACCCCGATGCCCAGGCCTTCCCACAAGGCAGGACAGACGCGGGACAAGGGCGGTAAGAGGTCAGAGGCTACAGCGGCCACAGAAACAGGGTGCAGCCAAGACACAAAGGGAGGGAAAGTGGGAGCACAGCGGTTACAAGCTCCTTCTCCTCTTAGGCTGCCAGATCCAAATGCTGGCTTCACCGCCAACAGGCTGTGTGACTCTGGGAAGGTGTCTGAACCTGTCGGTGTCTCCCTTCCATCATCTATAAAATGGAAATGATAAGATCTACTCATCTAATCATTAATTAACTGATTCTTATTTATAGTTATATTAATTATACTACAGTTCTTTGTATATCAATTATTTATTACATATTTATATATTTAATTATAATAATATACTATAAAATAATTGCATTCATTATCATTAATAGTCATAATAGCCTACTTCCTAGGTGGCTGTGAAGGTTAGAAAAGTCAGTATGTGTCAAGTGCCCAGAACAGGGCCTGGCACGCCGTAACTCTGACACACCTCAGACAAAGCGTGCGCTCTCGTGCGAGCGAGCAGGTTGATAGAGGGGTCTTTAAGCCCCCTTTCCATCCTGACATTCTCTGGCTTAATGAATACTTGCCCTGGAGCAGAGTGAAAAGTAATCTGTCTTCTACACGGTGCTGACTAAGCATTTCAGCTCCCGGGGGGACGGCAAGCTCCCCAACTGCATCCGGTCTGTTCATAAACAGGACTGAAGGTTTTGGTTCAAGCCAAGGAAGGAAGTATATCTAGTTCATGCTATAATTACCACATCCTTGATGTGTCCCATTTGTTGCTTTTTAGCACAAAGCTATTCCCAGGGAATCATGGTAACAGATCTTAAGTTCCTATGTCCTTGGAAAATGCAGCCACCATGGACGTAAATTCTCTGAGAAGCCCAGGAGTGATGCTCGTCGCAGGATCATCGCCCGTGGTCACACCTACTGACTTTGAGGTGCCTGTTGAAAAGAACAGCACTCGCTTGCTGAAATGATCAGAGCCTGTGATTTCGTGTGTTACTAAGAATTTATGCAAGGCAGGAGTGGTGTAGAGCCCATACTTTTTATTTATTTATTTATTTATTTATTTATTATTTTTTTATTAATGTTATGATAGATTACAACCTTGTGAGATTTCAGTTGTACATTATTGTTAGTCATGTTGTGGGTACACCTCTTCCCCCTTTGTGCCCTCCCCCCACCCCCCCTTTTCCCTGGTAACCACCGATCAGATCTCCTTGTCAATATGTTAACTTCCACCTATGAGTGGAGTCATATAGAGTGTGTCTTTCTCTGACTGGCTTATTTTGCTTAACATAATACCCTCGAGGTCCATCCACGTTGCTGTGAATGGGCCAATTTTGTCTTTTTTTATGGCTGAGTAGTATTCCATTGTGTATATATACCACATCTTCTTTATCCAATCATCAGTTTCTGGGCATGTAGGCTGGTTCCACGTCTTGGCTATTGTAAATAATGCTGCGATGAACATAGGGGTGCAAGGGACTCTTGGGATTTCTGATTTCAGGTTCTTAGGATAGATACCCAGTAATGGGATGGCTGGGTCATAGGGTATTTCTATTTTTAACTTTTTGAGAAATCTCCATACTGTTTTCCATAGTGGCTGTACCAGTTTGGATTCCCACCAACAGTGTATGAGGGTTCCTTTTTCTCCACAACCTCTCCAACATTTGTTGCTCTTGGTTTTGGATGTTTTTGCCAATTGTAGAGCCCATACTTTAAGGGGAGCTCCGGGGATGATGGAAGGCTATTCCGTTCAGCGCTGGCTGAGGGAGAGTTGCTCACTCTGAGTCCACAGACTGAACGCAACAAAAGCCTTTAAGTTGAGTTTGCCCTTCTGAGGCCAGTCCCTGGAGGCCAGGCGAGGGCTGTTGGTACAGTCTAATCGACAATCTTAACACAACCTCTTCCCTCCCCCAGTGTTGCCCATCCCGTCATCCTGCCCACGCTGAAATGTCCTTATCCTTTTCCCATCGATAGGGTGGCACCCATCAACGGGTGGATTGGGAGAATACTTTCAGGCTGTTGTTTGTCTATAGTGAACCTGACACACGCGAGTCAGAGTAGACGGGTAGACCAGGGCTGTCCCCAAAGCCTGTAAATCAGTGCTTGTCCTTCAGTTGGTTGGTGGCCTCCATTTCCATGCTCGGATTGTCCTTCTCCGTGAAAGGGTTTCATTCCTGTCATATGTCTTAGTCCCTTCGGGCTGCTCTAACAGAATAGCATAGACTGAGTGGCTTGTTAACGACATAACTGTATGTCTCAGAGTTCTGGAGGTTGGGAGTCTGAGATCAGGGGGCCAGTAGGGTGGGGTTCACGTGGGGACCTGCTTCAAGATTGCAGATGGTGGCCTTCTCGTCGTGTCCTTACGTGGTGGTGAGCGGAGAGAGGAAGTGAGCTCTCTGATGACTCTTATAAGAGCAGGAATCCCATTCCTGAAGGCCCACTCTCATCAGATCCTAAATGCCCCCTCTTCTAACACCATCACATTGGGCAGAAGGGTTTCCACATGTGAATTTGGAGCGGGGGCAAACAAACTCAGTCCCAACAGTATGCGCTTGTGTCTTGTGTAAAACCGGGTGTGATTCTTGAAAGCAAGAAGGAAGATTGCCTCAGAGTGGGGAGGTCAAGAGGCAGTCCCATGAGATGGGTGTGGAGATGGCAGGAGTGGGTGGTTGCTGGCAACATCTGACTCGGGGTCCTCCCAGGGTCTGTCATGTGGATTTGGTGTACCTGACACAATTAGGGCCCGTGTCATTGTGGCCACCCCTTGCCTGTCACTAAGACTGGGCTACAGCTCTGAGGAGAAACACTTTGTTCCCAAAGTGTCTATCATTTCTCATAACTTTATCCTTTTTGTGTCTCTCTTAAGTTTCCTTCCTAGTCTTAACTTTCCCTTCTGGTCTTCAGTTTCTACCCGGCATCACACTTACTTGTTTTGTACTCTTTAAAATCTCAGTGGAAATTCCGTTGCTATCCAGTTGAAAATCTCCTCAACTCTATGGTCTAATTTCGCAGGAGACTCTCCTTGCAGAAGACTGTGGGTGGGATTCACCGATGTGGCATATTTCTACTAAAACTATTATTCCGTCCCAAGAAATAGGTTTCAAACATTTGAGGGAAAATTGCTTTTAGATTTCAGAGAAAGAACAAGAGTATATTTCTACCCCCTTGTTTTTCTTATCTGATAACCCTTTAATTTTCATGAGGTTGACATTCTGTGGTAAACTTGCGGTTAACTCTTTCACGTACAGAAGCTTGTGATCAACAGAGAAGGCTCCCAGGGACAGAAAATTACCAGTCCCCAACATTTCATTGGCAGACACGTTTGAGATCCCAAAACACGGCAGTTTCAATTTAGAGACAGCTGCTGGAAGGGATGTTTTTGGTTCCCTGTCTCCTTTTTCCCTTCCAAGGTAAAGAGAAAATAGCTAGATTCCCACCCCACCCCCTTTTCTTCTTGGTAACAAGTGTTGAGTAAGGCACAAGTTGTTCTCCAAAAGGGTCTTAACCCCAAGTCACTCATTCTTGGGTTGTGGGAACTCTGACTATTCGGCCTGCCGGACCCAGCCAGGCCTCAGAAACTGGGTCAGATAACATACATAACTCACAGATGACTGCTGCTAATTACTGCAGAATGTGCCCCGCTGCGCTGCGATCTGCCTCAGCACACGGCTTCCCATCTTGTTCCCCCAAGGAATCGGGTGTCTTTTCTCTGATGACACTAACTCCCATCAACCCTGTCCTCCCAGCCCCCAGCCCCGTGACGCCAAACTTTACTTCTGCCGCACTCCCCTCAGCATCTATGCTTGCTGAACAAAGAAGGACATTTGTTTGAACAAATGAATTAACGGACAATATGACCAAAGCCAATGCCATTACGCCCAAGCATTTATTCAGCGCCTACTACTGCCCGTGTTGATGAAATAGTTTAAATAAATAATAGGGGACTTGGGGAGCCAACCACAACCAAAAATGACTGGAAGTATTCAAACTAAACCTTGGTGATCTAGTTGGCAGTGGTCAGGAAATTGACCCTATTTTAATAGATTTGAAATCCGTTATAAACTGCTCATGTGAATATAGGCGAGAGACAGGAAACTAATATAGAATTCTCATAAATAGTTCTTAGAAGATGAATTCGAAAGAAACTCTATTTCCTTGTCCTGACACAACCAAGCTTTAAGTAATTAACATTTTAAATATTTTTTTTTTCCGGCTCACAAAGTAACCTTACGTATTTTATCATTTGGTCCTGAAAACAACACTGCTTGAGGGGTAATAATAGCAACAGTCAGGACTTCTGGGGCGTTTTACAGATTTCAAGATCCTTTCGCTTACGTTATTTCCACTGATATATTTCTGTTATTCGTACTCTTGTAATTCATGCTCCAGCAAAACATTCTACTTCTAGTCTTCTGAATGAGATATTCCCTCTGCCAGGGTGACCTATTGTGCCGAACCTGCCTGGTGAACCCTTATTCACCCTTCAAACGTGGTCCAGTCAAGAGCAGCCTTCCTCCCTACCTGGCTCATGGGCAGGACGGGGTTCCCCATCAGGGGGCACCATGTCAGGAGACCCAGAGGACCCATCAGCCTGGCAAAGGCAATGACTTGGAGTATCCAAGCAGCTCCTAAGGTCACACGCTAGTTATTGGCCCTAAGGAATCAGCCATCTGCTGTTTGATTGGCAGACTCGATCCCCAAAGTAAAGCAATGAAATGCTGTCAAGACCTCCCAACAAAAACTTAGTCCGTGATCAACAAACCCACTTCCTGGGTCAGAAGAAAAAGAAGGGAGGCTTGTTGTTGTTGTCATAGCCAGAGATTAATCACCGAGGTGGTGAGCACTTTAGACCTCGCCTCTAGGCCACTAGCGCAATCAGTTCTGTGCTTTAGGATGCTCGATCTGACAATATTTTAAAGACATATGGGAGGCGTGGAGGCATGGGAGGCGGAGAGAACTGATAAGATGCTATTGCTGTGGCGGGTGAGCAGTTAGGAGCGCTGTGGGAGAGGGGGGACGTCAGTGGAGATGAGAGGAGACATGCAAGAGTATTGCAGAGGTGGAAATTATGACTCCTGGGTAGTGACTGGATATGATGGCAGAGAAGGGGTGGAATTTAAAGAGGATGCTGAAGTGTCAAGCTTGGGTGACACAGACAACAGGAATGTGAGGGTCATTAAGAGAAAGAAGGACAAGAAGAGGAACAGAGGATTATCTATTCGTATTTGTTTTTAACTTTTTGAGATAACTGTGGATTCATTCACGTGCAGTTGTAAATAATAATACAGAGAGATCCGATACATCCTTCATTCAGTTTCTCCCGTGACGATAGCACCGTATCACAACCAGGAAATTGACATTGCCATTGATCTTATTCAGATTTCACCAATTTTATATGATACGGATCTGGAAGAGGCATCACAGCATCCTTGTTAAGAACGCGGATTCTGAAGCTAGGTAATACTCCCGGCTCCCCATTACTGTGGGTCCTCCAGCTGTGTGATCTCGCTGGGTGACCTCCAGCAATTTATCAAACCTTTCTGTGCCTCAATATCTCATTTGTAAAATGACAGTAATAAATATACCATTTACTTCAAGTGTAATTGTCAGAATTAAATTAGTTAATTTGTGTAAAGGCCTTAGAACAGCTCTTGGAACTTGGTAAGAACTCAGTAAATGTTAGATTTCTTTTATCATTTGGGAAGTCATCAGCGTAGAGGGGAGAATTGAAGCGATGAACTTCTGAGAGAGAACAGAATGACGAGAGCCAAGGTTAGGTCATTGGAAAACCCCTGCACTGAACCCTTCTTACACTTTTCTGGTCACGGACTCCTCTGAGACTGCTATGAAAGCTACAGTCCTCCTAACCCCAGAGAAGAACAGCAGACAAATGCCAGCAGTAGGGCATCCTACAAAATGCCTGACCAGCACTCCTCAAAACTGTCAAGGTCATCAAAAACAAGGAAAGCGAGAAACTATCCCATCGTCTTCTTCACAGCCAAGAGGAGCCTAAGGAGATGTGATAACTAAGTGTAATTGGGAACCTGGAATGGGATCCTGGAACCGAAAAAGGACATTAGGGGAAAACTGAGCAAATATCAGTAAAGCGTAAACTTTGGTTAATAGTAATGTATCTAGATTGGTTCATTAGTTGTGGCAAATGTACCATTCTAACACAAAATGTCAATAATAGGGAAACTTGGGTGAAGGGATTTATAAAGCAAGAGCAAAGTGAGCATTCAGAGAAAGAAAGCCAAAGAGATGAGGTACCAGGGGACCACGAAGTCTTACGATACCAAAAGTGAGATTTCAAGAAGGAAGAGTTAAAGGGACCAGATGCCAAACAAACTTGGAGGAGAAAGAGAGCCATTGAATGTGGCAACTAGTTGCTTCTTGGTGCACTCTGAAAAAAAAATAGTTCTAGTGGAAGCAGAAGACACACTGAATGGTTATGGAAGGAGTGAGAGTGGAGGAAAGAGAAACAAGGAGGCGAGCTACTCCTGTGAGATACTGAATTACGAGGGAAAGGGATAAGGATCCATTGTTGGGGGAACTGCAAGTCCCTGGGATGCTTACGGGCTGAGGAGATTTGGGTGAGAGTGGGGATGCTAGAGAAGGGACAGTGGCTGGGCACAGCTCCAGAGGCAGTAGAGAGGAAGTGGTCCAAGGCACAGGGGTCAGCCTCAGAGAGAGCAGGAATGTGTTTGATGTGGAGAGACAGAAGAAGAAAGAAAGATAAGTGAAGATGGGGAAATTGTGAGATGCGGAAATGAAAGTTGAGGAAGCTCAGAAACAAGAGAGAACGAAGAGAGAGTGAGGAAGGGCAGTGACGCAAACAGCGCACCTGGCCCGCTTCTCGGTATCACTCAGGCCTAGGGTGTTAGCAGGAATGCAGAAGTAGTGTCTCATCTTTTGATTATTCTGTAACTTTGCACAAGCTGTCCAGACTCCTGGCCTGCGTTTCCTCATCTGTGTGTGAGACTGTAATTCCTGTCAAAGGAACGTCATGACAAATCTCAGGTAAACTTTAAATAAGTCTGCGTGCTAGAAGATAATATTACAATTTTCAAGCTGGTAAATCCCAATCTAAGGATCCCCAAACTCTCATAAACTTCACCCAACTATCAAAGACAGCCCCTGGTTCCAACATCCTCCTTCTAGCCTCCCTCAGGGATTTCCTCCAGGGGGTAGATGAGCTTCAGGCATGGTGAAATTTGACCAGGGGTCGGGTAGGAATTCTCCCTACTCCATCCTACAGACAGAGCATTCGAGGCCAGGAGGGACCACAGCGAGCCAGTGATGGAGCAGGAAGAAGACCCAGGTCTCTGACACCCAGAGCTGACTTGCTTCCCCCCAACATTAAGGTGGTAGACCCAAATCAGCCAACAAGCTCTCAGTCCAAGGTCATCATGCTAAATACCTGACATTGTAAAACGAGGACAACATTTTCTCTTCTTTAAAGATGGTCACATTTCTTACCTCACCAACATGCATTTCTATTGACTGCACCAGCAATTCTCTTCATCCCACCCCTCCGTGTCGTCTCCTGGTCCTCTTCTTCCTTTGGTCTCCATCTGCATATGGTTGTCTAGTTACATTCATCCTCCTTTCTCCCCTCTCTCCAATCTACCCATCCACTCTGCTCTTTGCCATTCCCAAGGCTCTTCCTAGCTCTCACTCAGCCTGTTGTAATGATCTGCTAATTCCTTACTCCTCCAAGTGTGATAGGAACAGCATCAGCACCCTCTGGGAGAAATGCATATTCTTGGGCCCCAGCCCAGACCTGCTGGATCAGAATTCTCATTTTAATAAATTCCCCATGTAACTCATGTGCACACTAACGTTTGAGAAGCACTAGCCTAATTGGTCACCCGGCCTCCCATCACTGTCTGTCCGGCTGCGACCCTCAGCTAACCATCTGTACACTACTGCCAAAAACTGCTCGTCCTAAAGAATGGGGCTGAGTATAGCATCCACAGTCATAAACCTGCAAATGGCTCCTTGGTGCCACACCAATGAAGTTCACACGGATTCCTCCATGATTTTGTCCTGATCAGCTTTAAGCTTTCTCTTCTAAGTACCCTGAGACCCAGTGCTGGCCTGGACTGAATGAGTATGCTTTCAGATCCTCATACATTCTCGGTATTTCCCCAGCACGCCACCTTGCCTCTCTCACGCTGTTCCCTTTCTCCTCTCTACCAGTCTGTGCCCGGGAAAAGGCTTCCTGTCCTTCCAGACTGTTGAAACCCAGGGTCGCCATTTCCCTAATACTCTTCCCACCCTCCTACCTACCAAACGCCAGTAATTTCTTCCTTCTGGGAACCAGCATCACTCCACATTGGTTCTTTTCTTCCTGCAGGTTATCATTTTCTGCTTTGCATTAAAATCGCATACTGTCCTATCTCCTTTACTAAATTATACGGACCTTGGGGGCAGGGACCACGACTTTGTTTTAGTTACCCTTTCGAGTCATAAGTACTTAGAAAAACAGTCATTGGCTGAATAGTCCATAAGGGATCAAAATTAATTCATATTATTGGTCATAAATAGAATGTCATTATAAAATATAGCAAAAGGGAAAGAAGTCAAATATAAATGTGCTCTGCTAGTAGCTCATACTACATCTTTGTAGCTATTTGCCTATTTGTAGTATTTATTTAATATCTGTTTTAATATAATATCTGTCTAGAATGTAAGTTCCGTGAGTGAAGGGGCCCATCTTTGTTGTTCTCTCTGATCCTCAGGCCTTAGCAAGGGGTCGACACATGGTAGGTGCTGCCTATGATCGACTCCTCTATACAGCTCTCCATCAGTTGAAAGCAGTTGAGTCTTGTCAATAACACCCTTTGAAGCGTGAAACCGTCATAAATCTAACAGGAACCGAATGCTATTTGTCACCTCTTTCCTGGGTTTCAAAGCGACTTGTGTTTCTTTTTTAAATAACCAGAAGCAATTCACTCCTAGGGGGAAAAAATTTCCCTCTCTTCCCATTTTTCTATCACAATCTCTGGGTATGGCTTCTCCTAGGAAAAGGTCCCTTGAGGAAGTCTTTCTTTTTCGGAGCTGGAGCAAATCAGTAGAGACAATCATCCTTTGATGCTAGCATAGAATCTCTCTCCCTGTTTTTTGATCTGCTCCTATTATGCTCTGGAGACCTGTTGATTGTATATTAAACCTTTGTTTTGGTTTTCATTTTATTTATTTACTTATTCATTCATTCATTTTACATTTAGATCAAGAGTTGAGTTAATCATTATAATCTGTTCATAGTGCACTACCTTCAGGGGTCTATACAACATGTCTCTTTTATTGTTATTTCCTTATCTTTATTCTTTCTCTAGACTTCCATTTTCCCCATAAACACCCTCTCTTATGTCCCTAGGTTGCCTTTCACTCCTCTACTACCATGTAACTGTCCCACATGTGCTTGAAAAAAAAGTGGATTCCACTGTTGTTGGAGTAGTTTTCTGTAGTTGCCCATTATATCAACTTGGGTAACTATGTTTATCAATTTTTGTTTATTTTTACTGATTTTTTCAACTGCTTGATCTATCAATCACAAGGAAAGGCTTTGTTAAAACCTCTCATTATGATGGTAGATTTGTAAATTTATCCCTGTTCTGTCAATATTTGCTTTGTATATTTTGAAGCTATGTTATCGGGTGCATACAAGATTTCTACTAATTTTTTTTTTAGTTAAGATTATGATAGTTTACAACCTTGTGAAATTTCAGTTGTACATTATTGTTAGTCATGTTGTAGGTACACCACTTCACCCTTTGTGCCCTCCCCCTACCCCCCCTTTCCCCTGGTAACCACTGATCAGTTCTCGTTTTCTAGATGTTAACTTCCACCTATGAGTGGAGTCATACAGAGTTCGTCTTTCTCTGTCTGGCTTATTTCACTTAACATAATACCCTCAAGGTCAATTCATGTTGCTGTGAATGGGTCTACTAATGCTTTTGCCTTGAAATCTGATATTAATTAACATAGTTTTCTTTTGGGTTGTAATTGCCCATTCTTTTAATTTCAAACTTTCGGAGCCCTTATGCTTTAAGCATGTCTCTTATAAACATCATACAACTTTATTTTTTTTAATTCCTTTTTCTTTAACTGCAGAGTCAGTCCATTTACATGGGTTCTCATTGTTCCTATACTTAAGTTGATTCCTACTATCCTATTTTCTTTATTTTTGCTCTTCTCTTTCTGTGCATTTTTTTCTCCCTTCTTTTAACTTAAAGAAGTTTTATTCAATTCCATTCTTTTTTCTTTACTAGTTTGTAAGGTATTCACCTTACCCTGTCATTTTAAATATCACTTTCCAAATTTTTAACACAAACCTGGATTTTACAAAGCCCAAATTTAATCAATATCATAACCTTCCTCTCGAATAACAAATAATGTCAGAATGCTTCAACTCCACTCACCTTCCTGACTTCTAGGATTTTAGTTTTATCTTGATATCTTTTAACCCTACAAAATGGACATCTTGACTATTTTGTACAGTCAATGTTGGTTTAGACTCACTCACAAATTTTCCTTTGCCATTCTTTAGCATGTCTTCTTGTAACTCATACTTATTTGCTGGGTTCATTACCTTTCTTTCTGAAATACTTCATTATAACAAAATAAGCTGGTAGAAATCAATCCAAATGCATTACTTGTAATCAATGTAAATGGACCAAACTCTGTGATTAAAAAAAATTAATAGAAATCCAAAGATCAGTTAATATTGATAAAAGTTCAGTTCATTAGGAAGATATACACTTGTATGCACCCAATAACATGGCTTCAAAATATATAAAACAAAAATTGACCAACCCAGGCTAAGTTTACAAATCCAGAGATGTTGACCCATCTGATTCTAGTCTCTATCACCTGATTGGTCATTACCCCTCCCTGATGCATTTTGGAAGTTTCTCAATCTGGTCTGCCAAATTCCTAATTCATGTTTCTGGCTATATTCCTGTTCAGTCCATCTGTGGAGTCCTTATTTCAGCTATTTTAACCAATCTCTAGGTTTTCTTGTTTCTGCCTCGTGTTTTCCATATTCTCCCTCATCCCTTTTAGGACAACAAAGCCTATTAAAAATTCTTGTTTTTTCTGATCTATTGATTCTGTTTTGGCAGGTGTAGGTTTTTCAGTCTGTTGTTCTTTTTTTTCTAATGGCAGCATCCCTCATTTGTTTTGTTATTTTCCCCTTTGAGATCATTCTTCCTGGGGTTATCAACCCAAACGTCCTAGGAGAAGGGGGAAAGGCTGGGCCCCAGATGTGGCCAGCTGAGTTTGGGATTGGGAGGGGCAGGACATTCTTCTGGCCAGAGGGGTCTGTTGTTACAATCTGTGCCTCCCCCTCCTTGGTTGGCCAAACCATCCCCTTCACCTTCCAGCAACCTCTCTGAAGAGAAGGGTACTGCTCTTCTCCAAGAGCTGTCCCTCCGCATGGTAATCACCTAGCCTCAGAAGCAAAGAGGAGAGTAGTGGGCGGAGAGAACACTCAGGGACCAGCCAGTCCCCTGTGTCTGTCCCTGTCCCTCTTTCCACACAGCCATGCCTGGGGGTAAGTTCATTCCCCGCTGCTGGTGCTGGGCTGGCTGCTGATTTCCTGCCTTACAGAAGGTGATAGAGAAGAAAGCAAAAGGCAGAGACGAGGACACAATAAAAAACTCTGCCCCCCGAAGCATGGTTTCTCATGCCCCTCAACCTTGGCTGCCTCATCTCTTGACACACAAAGACAGACAGAAAGAAAGACTCAACCACCTTCCATCACGTTTCTGCTAGTTTCTCAGATCTCTAAACAGCCCTTTCGCTCCAGTGACACCCCAGGGTGGGTTTGCAGGAAGGAGCCGGGAATTCATGCTAATTTGCTAATGTGCCAGGGAGCACAGATCTCTTTAAAAGGGCCAGAGTTATATTTATATAAAATCCACATAGATTTTAGACAAGTTAACTGAACCAAACACATAATACAACATAACAGATTTTTTTTAACCCTCTGCCATACCCGAATCTTGAAAGTAGTTCTAGTCTTATGCCATATCTCAAAAATGCAGAAGGATGTAACATTCTAGAAGCTGAGGAGCATGACTAATATTCATCCGGTACACCCTAGTACAGAAGTTGTCAACGTATAGAGTCTGCAAGTATTTCTTGAAATTGAGCAGTAAGGCTGTCACTTCAAGGAAAACAACTCGTAGTATTTATTGTGATGAATTTTGAGGTTTGAAAATGGCAAAGGATAAATTTTGATTAAATGATCAGATTTGAGCAAAGTTAGAATTTGGGAAAACTTGTATTGTCACTATGAACTTGACTACTTCCCAATACTTAAAGATTTTTCTGGGCCAGCCCTGGTGGCCTAACAGTTAAGTTCTGCATGCTCCACTTTGGTGGCCTGGGTTCAGTTCCCGGACATGGAACCACACCACTCATCTGTCAGTTGACATGCAGGGGTGGCAGCTCACATAGAACTAGAAGGACTTATAACTGGAGTGTACAACTATGCACTGGGGCTCTGGGGAGGGAAAAAAGACGAAGATTGGCAACAGATGGTAGTTCAGGGAGACTCTTTCCCGGCAAAAAAGAAAAAATAAAGTATTTTGAATCTCACTCCTGCAAAAAACCAACTGCATCCCCTCTGAGCTTTTATGGTGCCCTGGGGTCAGTGCAAACCTTTTCTCCACACTTCTGTCCTCTTCATCCTTGCGTCTTCCAGATGCAGTTAAATTTGGAAGAATTTCCTGAAAGTAAAAGTGAGATTTTTTTAAAAGTCAGAAACAAGAGCAGCACTGGTAGGCTTTCTTGTGACTCCTGTCTCACCACCTTGAGCTGTGTGGTTCGGGCCGTTTACTGAATTTCTCTGAACCTCAGTCTCCTGCTGTATAAAGTGGGGATGACAGTGTCTCCCTTTTGGGGTTGTATAGATTAAAGGTAATCTATACAAAGGAGTAGTACACAGGCAGGGCTCAGATATCATGGTTACTATTATATGAAAAGCTCCAAATGGAGGAGCTGGGCTCTCTGGTTTCTTCAAAGATACTGATCTGAATTCACCGCAATGTTTCCAAAACAACTTCCCAGTGACCCAGATCGTTTAGACAGAGCTCTACCCCTCAGCGAGACAGACCTTCCCACAACCGGGTGAAAAGCACATTGGTTCCTGAAGATGATGATTCTACGTGGTGGGAAAGCACTGGACTGGGCCTCAGAGGTCCCATTCTACACCCAGGCTTGCCACAACTCAGGGAATGACACACAGCCTCAGGTTCCTTATCTACAAAACGTGGAGCTTAACCTAAATGACCTTTAGGGTCTCTCCCAGCTCTCAGATTCCGGGATCCTAGTAAGAGGAATATTCAACATGTCTTATGGTATTTTGTTTTACACCAGCAACACTTACTTTCCATAAGGCCCAAACTACTGGTTGGGTTTCTCAAGGGGGTTAGAGACTATCTCTGACATTAGGTTTACCTTTGCGGTTCTTCTTAGATCTGACCTAGATGATTGGCTTTAGGTCAAGTACCAGATTGGTTTTCTTTTTCTTAAATTTCTTTTTTTTTTTTTTGGTGAGGAAGATTGTCCCTGAGCTGCCATCTGTGTCAATCTTCCTCTATTTTGTATGTGGGACACCACCACAGTATGGTTTGATGAGCAGTGCATATGTCCACGCCCAGGATCCAAACCCACGAACCTTGGGCTGCCAAAGCGGAGCATGCAAACTTAACTACTATCCCATCGGGCCGGCCTGCAGATCGTTTCTTTATCAAGCTCTTGATGTACTCCTGTGGCCCTTGTGGAAAGCTTACTAAGCCATCATCCAGAATTTTCTGTGCTTAGTGAGTTATCCTAATGTTCATCCCCAATCTCTATTATATAGACGGAGGAGAGGAGAGGCACAAAGATGAAGCCGTCTACTCAGAGCTGGCTGGGCTGTGGATAAACATGACCTGACCTTGATTCACCCACAGAGCAAAGAATCTTAGCTCAGACTCTGTCCACATCCTTTTGAAGCCCCTTCCTTTTCCTTATCTTTCATGTTGTTCACATGGGCCACCAGGGCCAGATGAGCTTTCTCTCACTTCAAACAACATCAGAAAAGAAAAAAAGTCACCTAGCCCACAACTGTTTTTCACCCACCCACGTTTCCCCCAGCCAAGAAAGTTTTCGCTGCATCCTCTCAGCCAGGGGAGGGAAGTGCTGGGAGCAAAGTGCTCTGTAAGAAGGTTCACGGGCTGCTGTCCACAGTCGGGGAGGCGGGTCCTCAGGAAAGGGGCAGAGAGAGAGGGAGGATGGGCGGTCACCGCCAGCAGTGTGGCTGCAGCTCCAGTGACATCTGGGAGCTTGTTAGAAATCCTCTTAGCCTCCACACTCACCCCATCGAATCCGAATGTGCCTTTTAACAAGACCCCCAGGCGACTTGTACGCACATTCATGTGTGAAGCACACCGTGCACAACTTAAGCCAGTCTGCCAGGTTGTAGAGAGTCCCACTGAGACGTCATTCTCCCAGATCAAATGACCGCCTGCCCTCCAGTGTGGGTATTTCCGGTTAAGTCCAGGGACATAGACATATCTCAGCGTAAAACATGTTAGTTCTGTTCCCCTTCTAAACACAAAAGGGTAAAAAAAGAAAGCGGTAGCTTTATACTGGGGGAGTGGGGTTGGGGGCATACAGCGAAAGGAAATAAAGAGGTGTGAGGACCCCAAATTCAGTCAAGAACCCCTGGTCTGCATGTCTTGCTCCTATCTTCCTCACAGTGCCATGGGGCCGTTTATAGGAGGGAAGAGAGTATCTCATTTCACCAAGTTTCGCACCTGTTGTTTGAAACCCTAGCAGCAGAAGCTCCACAGCTGTGCTTCTGGGAATAGTGGCGAGTGGTTGATGGTCTAATACTGGAAAGGAGAGAGCAGACGCCTGGGGGACAGAAACACTGATTTCAATCCCGAAATCTGCTGCTGTGTAGCCTGCAAACGCCTAATCTTTCCCTACCTAGCACGAGCAGGGGGAGATGGAGAAACTGAGTCTCCAGCAATCCATGGGAGGGAAAATAAAAAACAAAACAGCAGTGAAAAGAGAAGAGTGCCCTAGGGTCCCTCACCCTAACCAACCTTTCTCCTGTTGGGTGATCCAGTCCAGAGGAAGGTGCCTCTCAGTTACGGTGACTAATGTCAGCCGAAGAAGCCGAAAGCACCCAAGGAGCATGGCACCTCAGTTGAGTAGGGAATTCCTGGAAGTGACAAATCTACAAATATCCCATGGGAAGATGGACCTTGATAGTATTTCAGAGACAGTGACGGAGGTGGGTTGTGAGAAGGGAGTGCAACATGCGGGATTCTGCCTGTGTCATTCAAATTACTGTTTATAGCAAAAATCTGAAAAAAGATGTGGAACACTTTCCACATCAGAAGAGCTCAGTTTAACTCTCTGCATGCCAGAGCCCTTGGGATTAATAATAAGTGCTGGACATACCAGAACCAGAAGGCAAGGCCACATCAATGTACCTCTGAGCCTATGGTAGGACTCGCCTCCTGAGAGTCCCTCTTTCCAAGCTTTGAGCATTTACCCCCATCTCCCAAGACCAAGTTAGAAATCTAAAGTTTTTCCTCCACTCCATAGGTATAGATATTTAAAGTGTCCATAGACACTTTAAACACTCTCAGAAGAGAAAATGACATCTAAATCCAGAATTATCCCAATACTTAAAAATTAGAGAGAGAAAAGTATTTCCCTTCCCACTGTCTAAAGAAAATTCTGTGTTTGCCTCCTGCATTTCCAGACCCACCAAGCTGAGAGTTGGTGTGAGGTAGAGCTGAGATCATAAAGCAATTTCTGTTAAAAAGTCAGAACCACTAGTAGAAGCGAGAAATAGATCTGGAGAGATGTGTGCAAGAGGAAAGGTGGAGAAAAGCTAGTTCGCTGAATTTCAAGAAAGAATTTTCAGAGTTTTCAGCAAGTGAAACTAGAGAATGAACGACACTGCCATGTTGTGTGGGAAGAAATTTTTAAGTGATAATGCAGAGAAAGAGGATTTAAAGACATTCTGCTGAGTCATATAAGTGGAATTCTCCTTCGTTACTCCCCTGCAAGACTTCAGGATGGACGACATATCTTCACTTCTCTTTTTTCGATGCTGTACTGCTGTTTCTTTTTGCCACCATGCTGAGAAGGGCTGAAAAGATCCCAGATTTACTCCTATTAGATTAAAAAGAAACAAACCTCCAGGGTTACCTTCCCCACACTCTCTCCTACCTCCCACTTCTTCAGATGGCGTTTGGAACACCCTTGGCAAGGCGTTCCAGGGAAAAGGATTCTTGCCAACCTCTTTCCTGGTGATTTGCTATAGATCAGGGAAGTTTCAGTGTTTCTAAATTCCAGGAAAGATGCTTTCATGAAAAGAATGTCTGCGGGAGTAAGAAGTTCTGGAACTTCCCCTTGTCCCCACATGATCTCCCTTGATACTCAAGCTAATTTGTGATGACTCTGGAAACTTCCATGGCCTCCATCATCATGTGACTAAAGTGTTCTTAAGGACACAAAGTTGCTCCAAAGGCAATTTGCCTGCCTTGTTTTCAAATTTATGTGTTCTGAAACTTTCCTGGTTTGTGGTCGAGTTATGAGATTCCAAAAGCATGTGAGCTCAATCCTTGATTATTTGTACCGATGAATAGTTACAAGAGTTGCTAGGTGTACTTCTTAATGGTTTTTTTTTTTGGAGGTAAAATTACTTACAGTGAAAGGCACACATCTTAAGTGTACAATTTGATGAGTTTGGGCAAATATGCATTCCCATACAATCTGCATTCCATCACCTCACTCCCTCCATCAATCCCCACCCTCGAGGAGCGACCCTTGCTGACTTCCTTCTGTATGCAAGCTTTGTCTTTTCTTGAACTTCATATAAATGGACTCAAACAGTATGTTCTATTTTGTGTCTATCTTCTTTTGTTCAACATGATGTTTTTGAGATTATTTGGCTCTACTCTAACTATTTGTATATGTCTTTTTGTACACATGTGCTTTCACTCCTCTTAGATAAATATCCGGGAGCAGAATGACTGGATCGTAGGTAGGTATGTATTTAACTTCATATAAAAACCTTGTTTTCCAGAGTAATGGTATTATTTATTCTCCCACCGGTAACATGAGTCCAGTACACCCACTTCCTCTCCGACATTTGGCCTTGTCAGTCTTTTATCTATTTTACCCATTTTCTAAAGGACTATTTCATGGTGGTTTCCAATTTGCTTTTCTGGATGTCTAATGATGTTGAGCGCTCTATCACATGCTTACTGATAATCCTGTATCTTCTTTGGAGAAGTGACCATTCAAGTCTTCGCCCACTTATTTACTGAGGTGTTTGCCTTTTAGTATTGATTCATAGTTCTCTATATAATGTGGGCACAAGTCTTTTTGTCAGATATACGTGTTGCAAAGATTTTCTCCCAGTCTATCTCTATCTGTTCTTTTTTCATTTTCTTAATGTCTTAGGATGAGCAGTTTTTAATTTGCTTTTCTTTTATATTTGGTGCTTTTGGTCCTCTCTAGGAAATCTTTGCCTATCCGTAGCTTGCAAAGCCATTTGTCTTTGTTACTTTAGAAACTCAAGAATTTTAACTTTTATGTTTGCATCTATAATGTATACATCTAGTGTATGCATCTTTTATGTTTAGATATATAATAAAATTAATTTTTGTGTGAGGAGTGAGGTCCTTTGTCCCTGAACATTTATCCATTTGTTTCAGAAGTGTGTGTTGAGATTTTCCTTCCTTCATTGAATTTCCATGGCGGGTTTGTAAAACAATCAGCTGAATGTACATGTGCGAGCCTATCTCTGGACTTTTCTATTCTGTTCCATTATTCTGTTTGTCTATCCTTTTACCAATATATACTGTCTTGGTTACCACAGCTTTATAGAGAGTCTTGATATCAGATGATGAGACTCTTCCAAATTTCTACATCTTTTTAAGATTGTCTTAGAAATTCTAAGTCTTTTGTGTTTCCAAAAAGGTTTTAGAATCAACTTGACAAATTGTGCGTTGAATCTACCAAAGTGTGTCAAGTTTTTTTTTGCAATTGCATTAAATTTATTGATCAATTTAAGGTGAATTGACATCATTTTTTATTTTTAAAAAAAGAATCTTCCAATCCATAAGCATTGTACATTTCTCCATTTATGTAGTTCTTTAATTTACGTTAGCTATGTTTGAGAGTTTTCAGTATAGAGGTCTTGTCAGTTTTAGGTAAATCTATTCATGAGTATTTTATGTTTTTTGATACTATTGTAAGGAGAATTGTTTTAAAATTTTTTAGTTGCTAATTGGTCGCTTCCAGTATACACAACTAACCACAAATGATTTTTGTGTATTGACACTGCTAAATTTGCTAAGGTCTGGTAGCTATTTTGTAGATTTATTAGTAATTTTATGTAAACAATCAAGTCATCTGTGAAAAACGTTTCTTACTTTGAAATCTACTTTTGATATTAACGCCAGCTTTCTTATGCATACCTTTGCAGACTGTATCTCTTTAAGCTTTTACTTTTGTACTTAAGATGGTTCTCTCGTAGACAGCATATAGCTGGGCCCTCCTGTTTTGTCCAGTCTGAAAGTTTCTATCTTGTTTCACTTAGGTTTCATGTAATTAATTACAATATGGTTGGCTTGAAGTCTACCTTCTTGCTGTTTCCTAGTTGTCCTATTTATATTTTTATTCTTCTATTCTTCCTTTTCTCTCTTAATTTTGGCAAACCAAAAAAATATTTTAATAGTCTCTTTTATTTCTTCTATTGTCTTAGCTACACTCTTGTACTATTATTTGGTGATTCTCTAGGCTTTCCAGAATGCACCCTTATCACAATCTACTTAAAGTTAATATTGTACCACTCCATGTATGATCTAAGAACCTTATTATAGAAAAATTCCATTCACCCAAACTTTATACTATAGTTATTACATATTTTAGGTTTACATACACAATAAAACTCACCGTACAATATTATTATTTTCATTCTAAACAGTTTTCTCTCAAAGAAATGAAAAGATCTCTGTTTCTAGCTGGTGTAATTTCCACATAACCTGAAGAATTTGCCTTCGCATTATTTTTTATAATGTAAGTGTGCTGGTGACAAATTCTCTAAGCTTTCATTTATCTGAAAATATATTGATTTCAACCTCATTTTTTTTTTTTTTTTGAGGAAGATTAGCCCTGAGCTAACTACAGCCAATCCTCCTCTTTTTTTGCTGAGGAAGCCTGGCCCTGAGCTAACATCTGTGCCCATCTTCCTGTAGTTTATACGTGGGACGCCTGCCACAGCATGGCTTTTGCCAAGTGGTGCCATGTCTGCACCCGGGATCCGAACTGGCGAACCCAGGGCCGCAGAGGAGCGGAACCTGTACACTTAACTGCTGTGCCACTGGGCCGGCCCCTCAACCTCATTTTTGAAAGGTCTTTTCTCTAGGTAAAATTCTAGGCTGGCAGGCTTTTTTTCTTTTAAAACTTTGAATATGTTCTACCATTATTTTCTGGTTTCCATTGTTTCTGTTGAAAAGTCGTTCATCATTCATCTTTTATCCCTTATAATGTGTCCTTTTTCTCTGGCCACTTTTAGGATTTTCTCATTATCTTTAATTTCCAGCAATATGGCTCTGATTCATCTAAGTGTGATTTTCTGTATATCTATCCTGCTAGGAGTTCACCAAGCATCTTGGATCTGTAAGTCAATGTTTGTCATCAAATTTCCGACATTTTTTGGCCATTATTTCTTCAAATATTTCTTCTGCTCCATTCTTATTCTCCTCTTGCTTTGACACTTCAATTAAATATGATAGAATTTTTGATGTTATCCCACAGGCCGCTGAAGCTCTGTTCTTTTTTTTTGGAAATTTTTTCTCTGTGCTCATCAGTTTGGATAATTTCTATTGATCTGTCTTCAAATTGTGGTTATGCTCATTTCAGATATTTTAATTTTTAGTTCTAGAATTGTCATTTTTTTTTATAGTTTTCTTCATCTTCTGAGATATCCTATTGGTTCTCGCATTACAAGCATATTTCTTTTAAATTAGTAACTGACAATTTTTTTCTTAAAGAGCCAGAGAGTAAATATTTTTGGCCAGCAGGCCATACAGTCTGTTACAACTGCTCAACTCTGCCACTGTGACACAAAAGCAGCCATAGACAAAAGGTGAATGAATGGGCGTGGCTTTGTGCCAATAAAATGATTTATAAAAATAAATGGCAGCCAATAGGCAGGCCGTGGTTTGCTGATAACTGCTTTAGGTCACTGAGCATAGTTATTGTAAGGGCTTTAAACTCCTTGTCTGATAATTCCAAAATCTGGCTCTTTTGGGGGTCTGTTTCAGTTGACTCATTTTTTTTTTTAATGGGTCACATTTTCTTATTTCTTTACATGTCCAGAATTTTTTTAGAACTTGCTGAATATTATGAATTATATGTTTTAGAGAGTCTGGATTACGTTGTCTTCCTTTAAGAGGTATTGGATTTTGTTCTGACAGGCAGTTACATTACTGGTGCAACCCTTTGTCTATCAGGCTTGGTTTTAGTCTTTCTAAGCGGGGGGGGGGGGGGGGGGGGCTGTTTTGGTTTTGAAACTTGTCCTGGGGATGTCTCTTCCTTTGGAGAAGGATTGGCAAACTATAGCCTATGGGTCAGATGCCTGTTTTTGTAACTAAAATTTGGTATAACTATTTTTCTCTCAGTCCCCAGAGCAGGCAGTTGGTACTAGATCTCACTGAGTCCTGCTCTGTTCATGAGCCCTGCTCCGGGCTCAGAACCTGTGGGGTACCCTCAAGCATACTTTTAGGGCCTCCTTGCACAGTGTCCTCCTCTCCAAAACCCTGCCCCACCAATGCCAGCCATGCCAGCAGCCTAGAACTCTGATTCTTTTTTTTTTTTTTTTGGTGTGGAAGATTGGCCCTGAGCAAACATCTGTGCCAATCTTCCTCTATTGCATATGGGACATAGCCACAGCATGGCTTGATGAGTGGTGCGTAGGTCCACACCCAGGATCCGAAACTGTGATCTCCGGGCCACTGAAGCAGAGTGTGCAAACTTAACCACTACGCCACCAGGGTGGCCTCAGAACTCTGATTTTTTTCCTCCTCAGATCAGTGAGACCACCACTCTCCTTGGGCTCCACTTTGGTGCCACCTGGCAAGAAAGTGTCCCAGGAAGGAAGCCATGGCAATGGTGGGGCTCACTTCCTGTGTGCCTCTCCTCTCAAACAATGTCGTGCTGCGCTGTCTGCTTTCAAATGCCTGAAAACACTTTTTCCACACATTTCGTCTGGTTTTAAAGTTGTTTTCAGCAGGAAGGTCAGTTTTGGCACCAACATTTTGTCATGGCTGGAAGCAGAAGTCCTCACTGGTTTTTTTTCCTTCAATTATTTTACCTAGCTCAGGAACCGTCCGTCGTGTGCTTCTAAGTTGTTGTTGTTGTTTTTAATAGACTTTATTTTTTAGAGAAGTTTTAGGCTCACAGTGAAACAGAGCAGAAGTTGCAGAGGTTTTCCATATACTCCTGACCTCACACATGGGTAGCCTCCCCCATTATCGCATTATCAATGTCCCCCACCAGATGGTACCTTTGTTACAATTGATGAACCTACATTGACACGTCGTCGTCACCCAGAGTCCACAGTTTACATGACGGTTCACTTTGATGTACATTCTGTGGGTTTAGACAAATGTGTAATGCCATGTATCCACCATTATAGTGTCACACAGAGTAGTTTCACTGCCCTGAAAATCCTCTGAGCTCCACCTGTTCATCCCCTTCTCTCCCTAACACCTGGCAACCACTCATCTTTTTACTGTGTCCATAGCTTTGCCTTTTCAAGAATGTCATGCAGTTGGAATCATAAAGTATACAACCTTTTCAGACTGGCTTCTTTCACTCAGTAATATGCATTTAAGTTTCCTCTATGTCTTTTCACGGCTTGATGGCTCATTCTGTTTATGCTGAATGATACTCCCTTATCTGGATGGACCACGGTTTATTTATCCATTCACCTACTGAAGGACATCTTGGCTGCTTCCAGGTTGGGGCAGTTATGAATAAAGCTGCTCTAAACATCCATGTGCAGGTTTTTTGGGTGGACATAACTTTTCAACTCCTTTGGGTAAATACCAAGAAGCATGATTGCTGGATTGTACAGTAACAGTATGTTTAGTTTTATAAGAAACAGCTCAGCTGTCTTCCAAAGTGGCTGCACCATTTTGCATTCCCATCAGAAATGGACGAGGTTCCTCATCCTCCGCATCCTCACCAGCACTGGGCGTTGTCAGTGTTCTGAACTTTGACCATTCTAAAGGCGTGCAGCGGTATCTCATTGTTGTTCTAATCTAATCTGTATTTCCCTGATGACGTATGATATGGAGAGTCTTTTCAGATGTTTATTTTACGTCTGTATATCTTCTTTGGTGAGGTGGCTGTTAAGGTGTTTGGCCTGTTTTAAAAATCACGTTGTTCATTTTCTTATTGTTGAGTTTTAAGAATTCTTCGTATATTTTGGACAACAGTCCTTCATCAGATATGCGTTTTGCAAATATTTTTTCCCAGTCTGTGGCTTGTCTTTTCATTCTCTTAACAGTGTCTTTTAAGAGCAGAAATTTTTTATTTTAAGGAAGACTAGCTTCTCAATTCTTTCCTTCATGAATCATACCTTTGGTGTTGCATCTAAAAACTCGTCACCAAACCCAAGGTCATCTAGACTTCCTCTTGTGTTATTTTCTAACAGTTTTATAGTTTCACGTTTTACATTTAGGTCTGTGATCCATTTTGAATTAATTTTTGTGAAGAATATAAGGTCTGTGTCTACATTCACTCTTTTGCATGTGGCTGTCCGGTTGTTCCAGCACCGTTTGTTGAAAAGATTATCTTTGCTCCATTGTATTGCCTTTGCTCCTCTGTCAAAGATCAGTTGACCTATTATGTGCCAGGTGTTTATCTTAGTATGCTATTTCATATAATCTTTAAAATAAATTAGTAAAATAATTATTATGCCCATTTTACAGGACAGGAAGCCAAGTGTTTGATAAATGAAAACAACAAAGCCATATAGCTAGTAAGCTGGCAGTGCTAGGATTTAGAAAACCATCTTCCTCCCCTTTCTGCCATGCTGCCTTTCTGCCTATTGTGATGATTATTATCACGACCAGAATTTACTGAGTGCTTACGTTACATGTTGCTCTACAACTGCAGGCCCGCTGAGCCATTCAAATTGCTTTTTTTAGTCCCTTCTTGGTTAGAGGTGGGGCGAACTGTCTGCGTTCCCCTCACCTTCTGTTCTTGGGGGTTCCAGGAGTGTCCTGAGTCTTGCATGCGGTGGTCTCCAGGATGCCAAGAGGCTGGGCAGACTGTAAGGGCACAGAGGAGCTTCATGCCAACCTGAGTGATTAATAAGCAATGGGCAGACCGTCCTCAGGCAGCAATGAGCGCAGTAACCTGCCCGGATCTTCCTCCGTGCCTGTCCCGGTAGATGGAGAGCCTGGCTGTGGGAGAGAGCCCTGCTGTCTCACCTTTTCCTGTTTCCTGTCACCCTCCCTATCCACTTCCTTCATCCAGCCTGTGGTTTTTCCTAAAGTGGAATCTTTTCAAGCAGGAGCTCTTGTTGCAAGATATGCAATGGAATCATTTTTCTGATTAGACCGGTGCCTTTTTCCCTTAATAGTTGGGTATTTGGCCACTTCTTCGAGTGTCCTTGCTGGGAAACCAGTGTGCACTTTCCGGGCTAAGAGAGGTCAGGTCTTCACGGTGTGAGAAGGAATTTGATAACCTCAGAGGTGGGCAGCTGAGTGAGAAACACACTTCCTGCCTGCCAGACTGGGTGAAGCATTTCCATATATTTCTCAAAAAAATGGTACAGAATCATTAACCACAGAAGGCCTTATTTCTTGAAAGATATTTCTCACGGACACATTTTGTCCCTCAATTAAATTTACACGGCTTTCCTCCCTCCCTTTCCTCCCATCCCTTGGTCCTCCTCTCTCTTTCTATAGGTACTTGCTCAGCATGAGGCATATTCAGAGTAAAACCTCCCTCGTTTCTATTTGGTTAGTTTGAACTCTATTGCAGTTTGCAGAGGATCTCGGTGGGAGGTAAATTTTGAAACGTCTCTGATACGAAGCTTTCTAAAGACCAACGGCAACAGCCTCAGCTTCTTTCTGGAAAAAAGTGGAGTCTACATAAATGCTTTAAATAAGGCAAAGAGGTGTGCGGTTAAATCATCACATGGTGAAGGAGAGGAGTGTTTGACTAGAACCTCCTGAATGCCTTTCTGTGCTGCTTCTTTGCAGAGCTCTGTGAGGACGACCCACCGACTCTCAGACACGCCACGTTCAAGGCCCTCACCTACAAGGTCGGCACCCTACTCAACTGCAACTGCGAGAAGGGCTTCCGCAGGATAAGCAAAGGGTCTCTCGCCATGGTTTGTAAAGGAAACTCGAGCCACTCTTTCTGGGAACAGACGTGTCACTGCGTCCGGACTTGTAAGTCTTTCCTTTTGTACCTACCAAGGGACAGAGAAGAACGGTAGCAAAGGGTGAGACAGAACTTCTGCTTCTGATCACTCAGCCCGACAGACAAAAAGTGGCCAGCCCCATCCACCCAATAACTAATTTCAGTGGTGCCTGGAATATTCATTCACTAGATAAATATTTAAAGTGTCTCCTAGTTCCAAGGACTGGTCTGGGCACTGGGGAGACCCCAAGGAACTTATATTTTGGAGGGAGAGAAGGATCAGCCATTAGACTAATAATTACTGAACAAGTAAAAAATAATTCTAGTTCACAAGAATGTGAATGGACTTAATTCCACTGAACTGTATGCTTAAAAATGGTTACTATGGTGAATCTTATATTGCGTATATTTTATCACAATTTTAAAAAAATAAAAATAAAAAAAGAATAGTCAAGATGAGCCTATATAAAGAATATACAAAATAATAACAATTCTAGCTGGGACGTCTACCTGTTAGGCTGAATTAACTCTTTTGTGTTTTGCTTTACAAAGCTCACACCTCATATCACCCTTCTCCTGAGTGATGAAATGTACTTATCCTAGCTCCCCGTCCAGTAACACACAGCGTGAAAGCCTGACAAGTCGCGTGGCCCCTCTCCCATCTCCTTTCAGTGACCATCTCTGCAATCCTAAGGAAGGAGTTCTGAGTAGAAAAACAGAGGCAACAGGAGAGGTGTTCCCTCCCTGATGAGGGTAAAAAGGGAATAGAAGCTCAGGCTACTGAATTCGAGAGTCTCATCTGTTGCCAACATTTTTCTCTCTGGGTGCCCAGGGGCCTTTGGGGGATTTCTTGAGGGGGAAATATATTGTCAAAGAGAAAGCATTGTCAGTCCAGGGCCTTCCCCAGCCCAGTGGCTGGAACTGGCATTCCAGAGTATGAGGAATATGCCCTCAAGACCCCACACCCCCAGAAGGTTGCTGTCTCTTGTCCTAGTCCTGCAAAGCCCTCGCTGGGCTGGGGGAGCGAGGAGAATAACCACCCACAGACAGGATGGACTGGTGCGTGGGCGAGGCTCGACGTTAGCACAAGGGAAGGAGAGAGGCAGAGGAAGTTGTTCACTTCAAGTTTCTTTATTTCTGGGCTTCAAAACATGGCTTGAGGGTCTCAGGTCCCTCGATGCCGGAAGTGCTTGGAAACACCAGTAAACCAAGGGTCCCAAACTTCATCTTTGCTGGTGAGGGCAAGCAGAGATGGCAGAGCCGCTAGCTCGGATATTGTAGGCGGGTTGCCTCCCCAGAGTGGAATTTGGAGGGAATGACCCCCAAGATCATTTCTAATTGGCTTTCTAAACCTAAGTTGATCTGATACTACGATTGTGCCATTGAACTTCTGCCCACTCTGTGATATCAGAATGTGGTGAATAGATGTGGTTTCATCTGTTTTGTTATTTCTTAACCCTGGAGACGTGCTGGTGAGCTGCAGTGACTTCGACCCACCCAAACTATGGATGGACTGCAGAGTTTTGAGATCGCTGCTTTGCTGAAGCCCCCCCCCCCCCCCCCCCCCTTTTTTTCCCCAGCAGATCCCCTCCCTGGCCCTAAGCTAGAATCTTGATCCCGCCCTCATTACGAGCCCACACTCAACTCCTTTGCCAAACTCTTCACGATAGAGAGGAGTGTTGTAGGAGAGGTTTTCTTGTCATTGTTTTAAGATTACATCTTTCTGACTTTTAAATGAACTCCTTTGGGGAAACAAAGGGGTCGGTAGATTGTTGAGTCAGATCACCCCTCATGGCCATCACACACACCCGTGCTCCATGTTGACACAGTTGATGGCCAGAATGGAGCCCCTTGTGGGGAGACACACATACACAAAAAATTCCACCAGAAAATCTTTCAGTTCTTTCCAAAACATGTTGTAGGCCACTGTCATTACACACATGCTTACCAACAGGCCATGTAATGGGCTGGGCGTGAGCAGGCCCCACTGAGACCGCCCCAAGGGCAGGGTTTGTGTGTGTGGCTCATCTTTGTAACCCCAGCACCCCAACATTGCTTCACATCTCACAGGCACTAGAAGGACACTCTATTTGAGTAAATGAATACGTGAAGAGTGTTTTCTATTTTAAGCATTTGTGAAGTTATTTGTTTATTCCATCAATACTCTCTAGCTTCTAGGAAGACAGAAAATCAAGTTACTCCTAAACCTGAAGAACAGATGGAAAGGAAAACCACAGAAATGCAAAGCCAAACACAGCCCATGGACCCAGTTAACCTTCCAGGTAAGAGGTGAATCTCAACAACTCTTGTCTGACTGACTCCTGGGAACCAATCCTTCTCTTGCAGGTATATGATGTGTTCTCCAAAAGAGGAAAGTCTGTCCACTGTCCTCTCCTCTAGGGGTACCATGTGGACAAGAGCTATTGCATAGCATTTGCAGACTGTTTGCTCAGCATTTCAAGCTACCCTTACAGCCGCAAACCTGGGCTCTGGGCTTCTTCCTGGTTTGGGAGCTGGCCAAATAAAATTCAGCTCAGCTCAATTCATTTCAGTTCAATTCATCTCAATTCCAAGGGCATGTGTGGGGACTGACTGTGCCAGGCACTGCTGACAGAAGGTGCCAACATGAGTAGACGACAGCCTGTGTCCTCAAGGGAACACTCTGTGTTTTCCCCTTAAGTATAAGATAATGAACTGCCAGTAAAGCAAGATGTGTCTTGCGAACAGAGTTGTAAAATGTGCTGGGCCATGCTGGGGAGTCTGGAAGCTGCAGATAAAGACCTCCTAGCTGATGGGCCATGGATGACTGAGAACCATGACCACCCCATAGCTGCCACAACTTTCCAGAATGAATCATGTTGAAGTCAAGTCACCACGTCAGGAAGAAATAGAGCTTGTTAGGAATACCTGAGCTTTTAGGGCACCAGCTGACCTTACAAGACCCTACAGTCCTATGCTAATTTTATAACCTTACAAAGAACTTGAGCACCTTATAGATACTCACTTGAGCTTCACAAGCCAGTGAGTCAGGGAACAGGAGTCTTACTTCAATTTACTCAAGAAATTGAGACATGGAGAGGTTAAGAGACTCAGCTAAACTCACCTAATGTAGGAATAAGACCTCAGGTCTCCTGAATTAGACTAAGGATCTTTCTACTGATTACTGATTTCAAATCAGTTTGAATTTATTGGCAGTTTCCATTACTTTTGCAAAAAAAAAAAAGATGAATCCAGGGGTATTGTGGCAACATGTTTTTATCCATTTAGCCCTCCAACTTTGTACTGGAGTGGGGTTTCAAAACACATGTAGTTGTTTGTTTTTCTCTGCTCCTCCCACATTACCCTCCACGGTTATTGAAAGGTTTCTCAAGAGGTCACTGTTTGTTGACTTTACTCAAGAGATGATCAGCTGGCTCCAGCTAAGGCAAATTTCACAAACTGTCTGAATTTGGATGTTTTCTTTTGAAAGAAGCAAACCCAATTCGAACAAGTTCACACAGTTATGGATTTTTACCAGCTGTAACAGAAATTTTATTGTGAGACTCAATCACAAGTTCAGTATGATTTGCAAGGTGCTACTCTAGAGAAGACCACCTGGGACAGGACCACTCAGCTTCCTGCTGAGGTAGAGGGGTTATATGAGGTACTTGTGAACGTTATGTTGAGAAATCAGGTTGTGGAAGGTCTGGAAGGTCAGAACATATGTGTAGCTTCATGTGTCTGGGGATTGAGGGTACATGTGGTTCCATATGTCCAGACTGCGGGTAGAGTGTGGAATCCTGAGATTAAATTGGGGCGGGACAGGATCTCTGGGGTTAAAGGTCAGTCAGGCTTGGGTTGCAGTTGGGTGAGTGGAAAGTTACTGGGCATGGGGAATTTTCAGAGACCTTGACAGGGCTCATGTAGGGTGAACTTCAGGCATGGCTTGATCAGAGGTGAGATTTCATTTCCCCAAGGTTCTCTCAGCCCTTCCCTCCTCTTGGCTTTGGCTTTGTCCCCAGTCTTTCTGCCATGGTCCCAAGATGACCACCAGCCGCAACCCGAGGATGTGCTTCCTCACTTAGCAGTGGAGATCCAAGGTGGTCTTCACACTTCATTAGCCCAAATTGGCTTGAGCCTGCCCTTATCCCTCAGCTGAGCCCACCTTTCTCACTCCTGTCCACTTATCAAAACCCTCACCATCATCAGAAGTACTTACTCATTCCTCTGTGTTCCCACAGCAAGCGCCTGCTCCTCAGCTATAATACTCAGCACATTCTGCCTTCCTATGTCTTTCTTACCCAGTCCACTGTCTACTCCTTGCAGGAGTAACTGAGTCTTTGTGCCTTCTCACAAAGTGCCCAGCAAAGTTCCCTGACACATAGGTATTCTCAATACATATTGCTTGCATGAAAGAAGGAATGAATGAATGAATGAATGAACGAAAAAATAAGAACCAAGGTCCAGTCTCCAGGAAGAGGCAACTTGGATTCACTCACAGTGCTTTCCCCAATTTGCCTTCAGAATTTCCTTTCCCTCCTCCAGGTCACTGCAGGGAGCCTCCGCCCTGGGAACACGAAGCTTCGGAGAGAATTTACCATTTTGTGGTGGGGCAGACAGTTCACTACCAGTGCGCCCAGGGATTCAGGGCCCTACAGAGTGGTCCTGCCAAGAGCGTCTGCAAAATGATGTGTGGGAGGACAAGGTGGACACAGCCCCAGCTCAGGTGCACAAGTGAAAGCAAGAACAGTGAGTTTGCAGGTATGGTGGCGGCTTCTGGGGTCCACCACCTTGCCTTTTCCATCAGGCTGACCAGGGTGCAATTCTTGACCCAACAGCTTTACCCAACAGCTATGTGACCTGGGGCAAGCCGCTTAATGTCCTTGGGCTTCTGTTTTGTCTCATTCTAGATAATAGACTAGATAAATTCTAAGGTCTCCATCACCTAAGGTCCCCTCTACCCTGAGTGGGGATAAAAGCAGGAGACAGAAGAGGAGGAAAGATCTTCAGATGCCTCCTCACTGGTGATAATGCTTTCCCGTTCCTAGCTGATCCTGAAATTCCGCTTCTTCCTCAAAGCTGCCAAGATGTCCTCTCGTTCAAAAGGGAAAGTCCAGCCTGCTACCCACGCCTTTCTAGTTTACTGACACAGAGTGTGAACCCATTATTTGCACAGTGCTGCAGTGTTGGCATGTTCCTTCCCTTTGTGTAATTCCCACCTGAGCTTTGCTAAGAGTGCAGATGTGTAGGGAACAGTCTTACTCAAGCACAAACACAAACATACACTCATTCGTGCTTACATACAACACACCTCTATTGAGGTCTTCTTCTGCCATTACTGTCAATCATATTATTTCTACAATCAAAGTCAGTTACATTTAACCATAAGTATTACTGGTTTCTTTGCTCACCACCATTTCTCATATGCCATATCTTCCTCTTGGGTTCTTTGAGGATGCTGTTTGTTTCCCATAGCCTGCCTCCAATGAGCCACACTACAGCTCAGAGCATGTCCATGGCTTCCTTTATAAAAGGATGGGGAGGCGGGGAAGTGTCCTGGGGAACTGACAACACTCAGGAGGAATGGGGACCCTGTCACAGAGAAGAGCTACCCTTCTCTGCATTTCTACTTCGTCTGATGGTTCACTGGTATTTGTATTATTATGACCTGTTTCCAAGCCACAGATGGAAATCAGGGCTGAGTAGGAAGCCTGGGGAGAGGGGTTGCTTGGAGTTCCATGGAAAGCCAGGACCACGGTTAGAATTCCCTCTCAGCTCTGCTGGGGCCACTTACCCACTTCCCTGTGACCCTGATGCAGAGCCCCGTCATGTAGCATCCCCAGATAATGTGCCCATAACTGAGATTCACGCCTCAGCTAGTGTGTCCAGGGTCGGCTGAGGAGACGGTTCGGGGTGCATGTGCGACCCTCACAATCCACCTTCGGTTCCACAAGCATCACTTACTCTTTCCTCCAGGTGACAAAGAGCTTCAAGCAAGCACTGATGCTTCTCCTGGGAGTGAAACGTCCTGTCCCCTAATAATGACAGGTACCACAGGTACGGCCAGTTTCCATGAAGATAAAAGCTTGGTCATTAAATCATAATGCAAGAAAGGGAAGACAGTTCGCCTGGAGCAGCCCCTCCAGGAGATGGGCCAGAGCGGCCCCGCGGGTGTGAAAGATGATCACGCATCTGCACGTGACCCCCAATGCTCAAACACATTTACAGTAAGCGTCAGAAAGAGGAGAAACGAGACTGAGGGCAGCATGTCGAGGCAGAAGGATGAAACGCTTGCCCACAGCCTCCTCTTGTCTCTCACATCCCTTCCATCAATCTCCGAGGGTCTAGCTCACTGGGAAGCCCTGACTCCCTGCAGCCTGCGCAGTCCGATAATTAGCATAAACTCAGCCTCTTCCTCTCTCTCTCCTGCACAGATTTTCAAACACGTACAGAAGTGGCTGCAACCACAGAGACGTTCATATTTACAGCCGAGTATCAGATGGCAGGTGGGTAGCGGTCACTCCTTTTGTTGACAAAATGTGCCCCAGATGGACTGTGGGACATATTGCTTGGTGGGTTGCTGGGTTAGTTAGTTTAAAATGACCCCCTCCTTATATAATGTTTATAAGAGTAAAAGACTAATCTAGATATTAACCTAACTCAAAATCGCAGTAATCAGTTATAGTAAGTTGTGAGTGAAGTCTCAAACCAGCCCAACTAGTTCCCTCTAACTGTACCTTAAAGGATAAAAATACCCCATGGCCATGTGTGAGGGGTGAGGTGAGGTGAGAGAGAACGGATGCCATATAACCAGGGGCAGAGAGAAAAAACATTCCAGAAACATTACAGTTGTTCCTTGGAGAGGGGACAACAGGCTTTGGGGTGAGTGGGGATGGGAGGAGCTCATAGAAACAGAGAGTAGAATGGTGGTCACCACACTGGGGGTGGGGCAAATGGGGAGATGTTGGTGAGAGGTACAAACTTCCAGCAAGAAGATGAATAAGTTCCGAGGATTGAATGTACAGCATGGTTAACAACAGCATATTGTCTACTTGAAAGTGGCTAAGACAGTAGATCTTAAATGTTCTCACCACAACAAAAAAAGTGGTAATTATGTGATGTGAAGGAGGTGTTAGCTAACACGATTTTGGTGATCATATCGCAAGATATAAGTGTATCAAATCATCACACAAACTTACACAATGTGTATGTTAATTATATCTCAATTAAGCTGGAAAAAAAAGAAGAAAAACAGGCTTGGAGGTACATCTAAGATAGATAGATAGGTAGCTCACTCGAGTGCCACAGGAAAGCATCATTTGAACATTTTCAAGAGATGCTAATGTGTTTATCATTTATCTTTATATTTCGACGTTTCTTTTACTGTCCTGAGCCTCACTCACAGCCTCCTTAACAGAGGCCTGGCCTCTGAATCATTCTCAAGAGAGTGCCTGTCAGTTCCCTGCCCCCAGAAAGAGGCAGAGCCACTGAGGACAGGCGCCTGCCCTTTTCCGTCCACACCTCCCCAGCCCTAGCCCTCGTCCTTGGTCCTGTCCGGGAAGGGCGCTGCATCCTGTGTTCTGAGAAGGGAAAGCAGAAACTGGAGCACCCACCTCTGCAGGAAACTCCTGCTGGGGGGCAGGGGGGGAGGGGGGGTGGGGGACACGACAAGGACTACAACAGGCCGGGACTTCTTCAGCCTGCTCTGCGACCCAGCCCAGGCGCACCTCCGCTGAACTGCTTCTCTGTTGACAGTGGCCGGCTGCATTCTCCTGCTGATCAGCATCCTCCTCCTGAGCGGGCTCACCTGGCAGCGCAGATGGTGAGTCCCATATTAGCAAAGAAGCCCCTGCCCAAGCTAGCGGAGGAAGCCCGGGGTAGGAAAAGCCCCTGGGCGGAGACCCCTTCGCCCCAGCCCGCCCCATTCTCCTACTAACCTCCAGCAGTCTGGGGAGTAGGAGGGAGAAGCGGCCAATGCACGCATTCCCAAAGAGTCGATCAACAAGAATTAAAGCAGCAGGGAAATGGGAAAGCAAGGAAAGCGAACATTTGTTGAGCGCCTACTGTATCCCAGTCTCGACACTTGGGAACATTATCACAACCTATCTTCTCAGACACCTTTAGAATAACTACAGCTTAGACAGATGAAGCAATGCAAACAAGATTGCACAGCGGAGGCCAAAACGGCAACCTGAAACTAGAGCGCAAGACCCTTCTGCCTCATCGCCTGGCTACAAGGAAGCCAGGGGCAGCATCCACCCGAGCTTTTCCTCCCCTGCGCTCCCCACCCCACCGACTGCAGACACTCACCCAGGGCCCCCCAGACCGCGAGTGTGACCCATGTGTGGCCTCATTTGCTTAATTCGGATTCTCAACCCTGGCTGCAGATTAGACAAACAGGAGAGATTTTTTTAAAGATTTTATTTTATTTTTTTTCCTTTTTTCCCCAAAGCCCCCCGGTACGTAGTTGTGTATTCTTCGTTGTGGGTCCTTCTAGTTGTGGCATGTGGGACGCTGCCTCAGCGTGGTTTGATGAGCAGTGCCATGTCCGCGCCCAGGATTCGAACCAACGAAACACTGGGCCGCCTGCAGCGGAGCACACGAACTTAACCACTCGGCCGCGGGGCCAGCCCCCAGAGATTTTTTTAAATACCAATGTTGAGCCCCAACCAGAATCTCTAGGGGTGGGCCGCAGACATCAGTACTTTTTTTTTTTTCAATTGAGATAAAATTCATCATTGTAACCATTTTAAAGTGCATAACTCTGTGGTTTTTAGCAATGTTGTGCATACATCACCACTATCTAATTCTGGAACACTTCCATCTCCCCCAAAAGAACCCTGTATTTCTCAATTCCCCATTCCCCACCCTCCTCCCC